>NC_134171.1:27054115-27109115 GCF_964188355.1 Buteo buteo | reverse complement strand
TACTCGGAGGAGAAACCGGGCTGCGGCTTCGCGAATGGATCTCTGCGGGACACGGGGCCGATCCTGCGCCACGGACCTCGAAGTCGTTTCTTGAAAACGATTTCTAATCGCCTGCCTATTATTTCAAAGAGATTTAAAGCTCCAACAGGCACAATGGGGGGAAAGTTCCTTATTTAAGATTGAAAAAAAAATTGTATTTCGGGAACGCCTGTGAGTTTTAGCTCGTGATCACCTTCGGCTGGGCGCGGGGTCCTCGTCGCTCGCCGAGCCTCGGAGCACAGGAGCGTTTGCGCTCTCGAATGGCGAATTTATTGTACGGTAGCTTCTTCCGAAGTGCAATTTGGGAGGCGCGAATCCTTCTTTAGCGCCAGCAATATCCGAGTATACACACGGGCAGTTATCCGTCCACCCGTCCATCCACCCGCTATTCCTATCTACATGAGTATATACGCGTATGTATGTGTGTGTGTGTGTGTGACAGACATTAACCCGTTTTCCTAGCGATGCTGCTGAAAGAAGTGTGCACAAGACGGTGAGGAGGAGGAGGGAAGCCGAGGCAGGGGCGGCGGGCGGACCGGGCCGGCGCGGCCGGCGGTGAGGCGCTGCCCGCGCCCCTCCGGCCCGGCTCTGGCCACCGGGAGGTTTTTTTCACGTCGCTCCCCGCTTTGGAGGATACCCCAACTTTGACACCAAAGGCAATGAAGCGAGCTGCTCGCCTTGTGCAGCGAGATCGCAGCTGACAATCTTTGTTTTAAACCCCTGCTGATGTTCTTGCTCCCAATACTCCCACATCAGACAAAAATATCTGCATTTTCACCCAAACGCGAGCAATTACTAAGGAAACGGGCCTCTCGCTCCTTGCATTTTCCTTCTGGTCCATTTGAAAACGGATCCATCAGCGGGTACCAGGCGTTTAAGGGAGAATTTCTTAAAGGGCATGTGGGACGGCAACAAAAGGCTGCCATTCACGGGAGAAGTCAAAGGCACTAAATGGGGACATCAAAAGGAATTCGGATCCAATCGAAAAATAAAAGAATCTGATTTCTTTTCTTATCTGAAACACGCAGATGAAAAGCCCCTAAAGCAAACAGCCAAAGAAAGCGATGTTTTTAAAACAGCAAGAAAGGGGGAGAAAGGGGGAAAAAAATAAAGAAACAATCTCATGAATGCGTTTCTTCGGACTTTAAATGAGATGAATGACAACATAATATCAACAGCTTCTACACGACAAACCCCATTAGACTAATGTCTTTCACTGCCTCAGTTTTACGCCTTAAACTATTCCCGGACAGAGCAATGACTATTGCTAACAGTAGAATAATCCGGAACGACCCTTTCTCTAGGTGAAGAGCCGGAGAGAGCGGCAGGCAGCTCTCCGGGCTGCGGGGCACGGGCACACGGGTGCCTGTGGGTATGTGCCGCCTGTCACCCACAGTATCTCCCGCTGGTCTCCTCGCTTCTAAGCAACTAGTTTTGATTATTGTTTTTCGCTGTGTAGCGTAGAGGAGCGGACGTCGCTGCTGGAAGCTGCATCTGCTGGTCAACAAACGTAAATACCCGAGAGAAAAGGGAGATTTATGGGTGTCCGAGCGAAACACCGGTGGAAAGAGCCAGATCTGTGGTCGGAGGAGGATGCCGGGTCTCGCCTTGGTCGCTTCTCCTCCCTTCGCCAAGGGGAAGCGGGTGCCTTCGCCCCGCTCCTGGCCTCCTGCCTCCCCGCACTAAACACCTTGCCGAGGAAGCCGCGAGTTTTCCGGGGTGCCTTCGGCTCGCCCTGCCCCGGCTGCCGTGGGCGCGACCCGCCCGGGCTCCCGCGGCCGGCAGGGAGGGACCGGGCTCAGGGGCCGGGGAGTCCCGGCCCGGGGGACGGGGCCCTTCGGGCGGGGGCTCCTGGGGCAGCCGAGGGGGAAGAGGCCGGGCAGCGGCCGAGGAGAGCTTTCGGCGGCGGGAGCCCCCCTCCCCCGCGCTCCCTGCCCGCATAAAGCCCTTCCTGACAGGGGAGGAAAGGGGCAGGCTGCAGGGCAGGGGCTTCCCTTTGGTCTCAGTGTGTGTTCTGTAAAGTTGTGACAGATTATTAGTAAAGGGAGGGGTTTCACAGTTTGATGAAGATATAACACACTCTGGACTATCCATCCTCCGGGCCCATTCATCAGCGGCAGGCAGAGGGGGAGAGGGGAGCAATTCATCACTGCGGCTGAACCGGGGAGTTTTGTCCTCCAGCGACCCGCTCCCCTGGCCGCCGTCCCGGGATCCCTGCTCGGTCAGCTCCGGCCCAGACCAGCCCCGCGGAGGGGCCGGGGCCGCCCCGCTCTCCCCCCCGCGCCCGGCGAGGGACGCCCGTCACCGCGGCGGCGGGGCTGACGCCCCTGGGCCGGGGAGCGCGGGCACGCACGGGGGGCCCGGCGACCCTCTCCCCCCCAGCACGCCCCCCGAGGGGGAGACCTGCCTGCCACAGGGTAGATGTAGCGCTTCCGAGGTGCCCTGTAGAGGAAGAGGGAGGGATGGAGAGGGACGGACGGACGGACAAACGGGCAGATAGAGACGGACGGGGCGAGGATGCTCCTACGGCAGCCTTTTGTTTGGGAGTGAGTGATCCTTATTGTTTGTCGACGCGGAGAAGAGAGGAAATTAATTGCAACCAATTAATAATTAATCCCGTTTAAACAGCTTTATTATCACCCACGAACGAGAGGGAATTGGTCTGATAACCCCCCGAAGACCGAGTGTCAAGTTTAACCAAATAGTTATTGCTTTATCAAACAGAGTCTGCAAATAAATTAATCAAAAGCAAATATGTTCTTTGTGCGGCTCATTTGCCGGTAATGGATGGATATGAAGATTTGCCGATATTATTGTCTGTCATTCAATCTAACAAAGTGAACATTTATTGCATATATATTAAAAATTATCCCTTAATCGAGTGGGGCTGGGGTTGCAGTTATTGGAGTCTTCCCAGAGGTGAAGTCCCCTTGGATAGGAGCGGGGAGGGCTGCTCTTCGCCTCCCGTGCGATTCCCTTCGGAACATGTTTCAAAATTGCTTTAATCCACCGCTAAATTGAGCTGTTTTACTAACTGTCCACGATATCACAAACAGTTTGAGGAGCTAATGGACGAGATGTTATAAAAATAGTGGACGTAAGGCACAGAAGAGGCGATATATTCGCCCAGGAGTGATGGCCGGGGACCCAGCCACGGCAAACAAGCCCTCTTTGTCTCCCCCTTGCTTACATCATTTTCTAATTAGGCATAAAATTGTCTTCATACACTGGTATCGCTGGCTTCATAAACATAACCATTATGGTTCATAAGGACCCCATTGTGGGGAGCCCCTCTCAAAATAGAAAAGGATCTGGAGAGGCCCAGAGAAAAAAACATCCCCTTTGTTTTCTCTTTTGAGAAGACGGATGGGCAATGTCACGCAGATGATTACTTTGGACTATTAAATTGTCAGAAAGGAAGAATTTCCCTATTAATAAAGGGATTATTGGGGAGCGCTGGAGCTGGAGGCTGGCGAGGCGCGGGGCGAGGCGTGGGGTGCGCGGGGATGGCGGGGCGCCGCGGGGGGAGCTCCGCCGCCCGGCACGGCACGGCCCGGCACGGCACGGCCCGGCCCGTGGGAGCCGTGGCATTCCCGCCGTGGCATTCCCGGGAGCGAGGCCGGCCGTGGCTTGGTGCCACGCACCCGCGGAGCAGCGGGCGGCCCCGGCCCCGGCCCCGGCGCCGGGATAACTGGATGGAGATGGATGGAGCCGCCTATCGCCCCCGACGCGGTGTCAGCCCCCGGACAATTACTGTCTCCAGAGGGATGGACAGACTGACTGACACTGACCTCTGCCCACGAGCCCACTGGCGGCCCCGAGGAGCTTATGTGCAATTTGCTGGATTTCGTTTACAATAACCCGACTTGACATAAATAACTCTCCATGCTGTGTCTACGCCCGCCTGACCTCCTGAACTAGCGCGGAAACACTGCCGTATTGATCAGGGGCGCGGGTTCTTTTTTTTTTTTTTTTTTTTTTTCTTTTTCTTTTCGGTCCGTGAAGACCCGCTCCCTCCGTCCCCCGGCCGGTGCGGTCCCCCGAGCCGGCCCCGGCCCGGTCCCCGCACGGGGGCGGCAGCAGGGCCCGGCCGGTCGCCCGCGCAGTGCTGGCCCGAGCCCTGCTGAACCGGGAGAGGGGTCCTTTTTCCTCGGATCCCGTTCTTCCTCTAGGGCGCTTTCCTAACGCCCAAAAGCGGCGGGAGTTAAATGTCATGTCGCGACAGCCAGCAGCGAGTCGCGATACCGCGGGGAGGGCCGGCAGGGAAGCCCCGGGGAGGCACGGGCTCCCCGAAAGCCTCCGCTCCCGCTCCGGTCTGCTCGCCCGTCCTTCCCCGCGCCGCCGGTGCTCGGGGCCAGACCTTTGTCTCGGCCCCCGCCGGGAGCTCGGCGGGGGCGTGCGGAGAGGGACGGAGGAAAAATAAATAATCGGGAGCGAAAGTAAAGCGGGGGGGGGGGGGGGGGAGGAAGGGACTCCCCGGCAGAAGCCTCGCGGAGCGGGGCTGGTGTTATCCATTTAGTGTGACATATGGAAATCTCCCGGCGGACCCACAATTAAAGGAGCCGGCCCTCCGTCCTTTATTCCCCGCTAACTTTTGTGTTAAACGTTAACAACCCGGCGCTGCCCGTTCCGGCTCTATTACCAAGTGAATGTTGCCTCCGAGGCCGCCTTCCTTTCTGCCTATTCTGGGGCTGCCTCCCACGCAGATTTATGTATTTTTGATATTAAATTCTTTCTATCATTAAGCCTGCTCTCTTGTTGACTTTCATTGACCCCTGCCCTTGTCCCCATACTTTTCCATATTTAATCCAGGACCATTTTTGCCGGTGCCCTCCCCTCTTTGTTACCTCCCGGTTGACTGCCGTCCCTAATGGCATGTGCTGTTTGCTCTGTTGTTGAACTTGGTAGGGTCACATAGTCTTGTGCTGTGATATCCTCCGCATGTCCAGCCCTGCCATTCTGGGGAGGTGCCTTGTGGAACAAGCCTTTTTTCCCTTAGCTACCGGCTTCCTAATGACTTAAGCAAATACCTTCGCTAATGATCCCCCAGGCTCCCTAATCCCCTCGGGGTTTTGTTTAGCTGAACTCCTAGTGCTCTGCTTGTCCCAGTGGTAGCGTGGCCTCTCTGACCTGAGACATCGCAGCTCTTCTCCTTGGAGCGGGCTGCCTTGTCCAGCTCCGCCTGGGCCAAAGGCCAGGATCATGGGAGCGTTGCATGCCACCAGCTGCTTGAGGTGACACCGAGTTACAAAGAAGAACCGCCAAAGGAAACTTCGGCTCACACAGGCAAATGAATGTGTTCATTTATCTCCTCTGACTCCGCGGTTCGCGGCGTGCCTCGGCCCTACGGCTTGGCTGGGGGAGCGGGTAAAACGTCCTTCCCAAGAAAGATTGGCTCACTTCTCCTAGGCCTGTCTGTTCAGTATCATTATGTGACCGGTTTTCAGAATTGAAGTTGCCTGGTGTTTTGATTCTTCCCTGCCTGTGCAGTTGTGCCCTGGAGGTCCCTTCAAAATGGATGCTAATTGTTGGGGCTGCACACTGCTGCCTGCTAAAATGCCCCAGAGCTCCCAGGCCCTGCTCCTCAATGGCTTAATTGACAAGGACTTGTCTGTATTTAGGAGCAGCTGGTCCAAAGCATTGGCACATCAGTGCAATCTTAACACAGCATCCCTAGCCTGGAGGAGTATGAGGGTAAACGTGGTTAAAATGAAGGAAGATTTATAGTCGGCCCCCTTGGGTAATGCGACAGAAGACAGCTACCAAGATTTTCCCTAGTAGGGGTTTCATTCATCAGCTTCCCAGCCTTGGTAACGTGTCTAGGAGCCACGTTCCAGCTATTATTAATAATAGGAGGTGGCCATTTAGCACAATTAGGCAGGTGACAGTATTCCACAATTATGCGTGGCCCTAAACGAGACGGGGAGCCGCCAACAAACAGATCCGGGGCTGAGCAGCGCCGGGGCTCCGCGCCGCAGCCACGTCCCGAGTGGGTCGGGGCTGGTCCAGGGGCCGGCGAGCACTCATCTGCCTGCGAAGCCCCCCGCCCGCAGCCCAGCGCGGGGCCAGCTACACCCTGGCAGGCACCCGTTTACCCTCGTCCTCCGAGACGGGCTGGGAAAGGGCTTCTCCCGCCGACCTGCCTCCTCTAAACCCTGGATTCAAGCCCCCGAAGACACAGATCGGGTTAAAAAAATCATCCCGCGTTGCGTCTCCGAATTTTAAATTAAGGCGCTCTTTCATTTCGGATGCACAGATGAAATGCACGCTTTTCCTCCCCACTCTCTTTAAACGCTTCTTCTCCTGAGCTGCCCGTTTATACGATTTAAACGTACTTGGTTTCTGAACGGGAACGGCTGGGCTTATTTTCTGCACGGGGTTATTCAGCGTTTTACAAAGAAGGTTTATGGCGCAGCTTAAAACTAAGGGTTTTTGTTGTTGTTGTTGTGTTGCAATGTGTGGGAAATACTTTTATGTTCACACAGTTCGCCCCATGAATAGGGATAATAGGTTCGGGATCCTCATTGAAATTTGAAGTTTTTAAACAGAAATTCCCTAACTTTTGCTCGTTTTCTCAACTTTTTTCGTAGGAACAATGCCAACATTGAAGCCCTCGGTTGGAGTCTGCACAGTTGGAGATCTTTGGTGCCATTTTAGACATCTTTGGATTTCATCAATCAAACTGACTGCAATTTTCCATAAAAACCCTGAATTTGGGTCAGAAAGTGGGCAAAGCAGATAAAGATCGTTCGAGCTGTCTTATAAGATGATAAATAGATATCCTTTCAGTCCAACAATGCAAGAAGTGCAGTTTTGTAATTCACTTCCATTGGTTTTGAATGCAGTGAGTCGAAACAATTTATACATGTTTTCCCATGGTTAGAAGATGTCTTTACATACTTGTCAATAGTAACTTGACCTTTTTCCCCACTGAGCTACGAAGAGGTGCTTGCCTTTTTTTTTTTTTTCTTTCCTTCTTCCAGAGTACAGAAAAGGGTTGTTTTGGGTTAGTTTTTTTTCCCCCTCTTCTCCCTCTCTTTCTTTTAGCGACTAAATCAATAGGTTATTTCTTCTTATCCCGAGGTTTAAGCAGATGGTAGGTGGTTCACCCCAGCTCACCACCCTGCCGAGGAGGTATTTTGCTCCGTGCCGCGATGAGCGAGCGGCCCGAGCGAGGTTTTAGCCAGACCTGTTGGATTTGCTCAGTGTATTCTTGAACTTGGGAAAATGGGTTTTCTTCTAACGGGGGAGAAGCCCTAAAAGTCTCGGGCGGAGACCTCGGTGGATCCTGTCAACCTGCCACAGCTGGCAGAGCCCTGTCGTGGGGCCGGGGATGGTGGGGGGTTGGTTCTGCTTCCCAGGTTTCTGGCCGCTCCCTGACTCGGTCCCACAAGTCCCGGCCGGCGGGAGGAGGAATGCCGTGCGGGAGAAAGTCCGTGCTCACACCGGCCCGTTAGATCCTCCACGCACCCGGGCGGGAGTGGGTCGGGCAGCTCACGTCCTAAGGGAGGCCTGCGGAGGTGTGGAAACAGCGTTAGCATAACCAGCACAGGGCACCGGTCTGGAGGTGTTTCGGAAAGTAAGCTAAGAGGATTGGCCTGCGTCTGCAGGATGGGGAAACTGAGGCACGGAGCCGCTTTCCCACGGCGGGGACCGGCGGTGGCCCGGTGCTCGCCGGCCCCTGCCCGTCGCTACGAAGCGAAGTGAAGGACCCTTCTGGGAAGAGGGCAGGCGAGAAGGTGATATATTTGGGAGCCATGAACCCCTCCAGTTCCCCGGGGATTTGCCCCGGGGGCAGCCCGCCGGTCCCCACGCTCTGCCGCTGCCCAGCCCGCCCTGTCCCCCGGGGCAGCCGGCCGCAAAACGGCCCCAGACCCCCGGCAGAGGGAGGTGGCGGCGGGAGGAGGACCGGAGATAAGGCATTAGCTTTTGCCTTTCCTCCCCTCGCCTTGAACACGACAGCCCTGCTAAGTGCTGAACACTCCCCGCTAATGGATAATGACCTGCGGTGTGCAGCTGCCTCCTACTCCTCAGATAAAGGCTGCTTTTACTATTAATTGCATTTGTAACATGAGCGCAGTAGGTTCCCAACTAAAACAACCCAGGAACGGCAGCATCCACGCTGCGGCGGGCACAGCCGCCCTCCCGCAGCACCCGGACCCTTCTGCAGAGCGCAGACGGGGTCCCTGGCCCCTCGTTGTCCCCTGGGGAGGACAACCGAGGGCGAGGAGGTGGCCCAGCTGCCCAGCATCGTTTCTGGCTCTTTGCAAAGGACCACGTGCAAAGGCGGAGGGAAAGGGTTAAAGCAGCTCGTGGCCACTCGTGGCTTCCCACGGGCCCCGTGGGTGTGAAGCAGAGCCATTCACGCGGTGCAAATTTCGGAGCTGCGAACATTTCCCCTCCCTGAGGCGGATCTTGGTTGAAATTCCACCTGAACGAGATAAAAACCGCCTTTTTTGTGGTGTTGGGGTTGGTTTTGTTTGTTTGTTTGTTTCTGGTTTTTTTTTTCCTCAAGCGAGGACATGTTTCTTGTCCGCCCTCCTTCCAGCTCTTCTGCAGAGCCGGAGGGAGGGAGAGAAGGAACGATGCTCGGCAGCGGTGCCCGGAGCCGCAGCTGCCGCGAAGCTGAACGTGGGCTTTGCCCGGCGAGGGGGAGCGGAGCCGGCGGTGCCACCCGGCTCCGGGCACCGGGGCTCAGCCAAGCCGTGTGCGGAGCCAGGGGCTGCTTGGGAACCGTGCGGGCACGAAAGCAAAGCCCCCAGGCAGCCCCCCTGCAGCTGCAGTGAGGCTGCGGGAGGTTCTGGGACACCTCAGCAGAGAGAAAAAACGTCTCCGGATTTGGGCTGCCTAAAAAACCCCTCTGTGTGTTTCTAACTCCGCAGCAGGAGCTTAGCTAGAGACACGCGGCAGTAGTTACACAAGATTTTGGGGACAAGCCACTCATATTCGGGTTGCAGTTATAAATAGCGCGATAAAAATAGTCTTTTGTTTCTTGGGGAGCCTTCCACTCCGCGCTAAACGTCAAAAGCCTACGCTATAAACAGGTAAAAGGATTTCTTCCTTGCCTCCTTGCTTGCCGTGTCGCTAAGCGAAGCCCCGCCGGACCGCGGTGCCGCTGCCCGGCCGCGGGTGCGCAGGGGCGGGAGACGCCGAGCCGTCGGCGGGGACATGCGGGGCCGGGGCCGTCCCCGCGGCCGTGTGCCGCCCCTGCTTTCTCCGTTATTTGTTTTTTTTTTTTTAATATATTTTTCTTTTTTTAAAATGTTTTTTTCTTCTTTTTTTCTTTCTTTCTTTTTATTTTTTTTAAATTTCCCTTCCTTCAGTCTATCAGGCAAATATTTAAGGACACACTTGAAGCTAAAACTGAGCTTAGAAAGACCTGCTCAGGCCCTTTGCTTTGTCAGCGACTATCTCTTCAACCGCTGCTGCTCGGTGCCTCCCAAGAGGGAAGGGGCTGGCAGAACCTCTCCAAGGGGAGACACCTCGGATGTTTTCACACCACCAGCGCGGCTCACGCACCTGCTGAGCGGGGCGGAGGCGTGCGGGCATCGCCTGGGCCGCGTCGCTTTGCCCTGAAGGGAAATCAATAACCTTTTGAATGTCATTCCCAGCCACTGGCACCAGCCGGTTAACGATTCAGCCGAGCACCCTCTTCAGCAGCGGATGACTTACCCAGGATGACAAATACACAGTTAGAGCTTTTTCAGTCGACCTGCCTTTTAGCGGGGGAAATAACCCTCGTGGCTCCTTACTGCTTAGCTCTCCTCCCTCCGGCCAGGTGCACGGGTGGCTTTCGGGCCCACTCGAGCCCCGCGGCCCGCCTGAGGGGGGAGAATCCCCTTTTCCTTGCCCTTTTTCCCGGGTGGGGCCGGTGTAGCCGGGCGCTCTCTCGGGGCACGACGTCGCTAGCGGCCGGCGGCGGCCCGGGCTGGGATAGAGCTTTGTCCCGGTGCCCCTGGGCTGGCTGGCTGGGACGGACAGGACGCGCCGCCCCAGCCGCATCGGACCCCTCCGCACCGCACCGCCCGGCACCGCGCCCGGGCCGGGCTTGTGCGCGGCAGCCGGGCGGGCGGGGAAGCGCGGCGGAGCGGCGTCGGGCCGGGGGCCGGGGGGCTGGAGGGAGATGCCCTCGGCCGGGGCAGGCGGTGCCACTCACGCCGGCGGGGGGCTCGCAGCCCGCTGCAGCCCCGCTCCCCGGTCTCTCAAAGCCCCTTTCAGCCGCTCTGCGGGCTCCTCACCGGAGGAGGCTGGAGCTACATAAAAGCGCATTATGAAAATTATAATATCGGGCCCAGAGCATGTCCGCGGAGGCAGCTCGGCAGCTTTCAGGCATTGAGCCCCTGTTCAGCTGGGCTGAGCTGTAAAATATCCATTTGAATTCGGTGCCTGAATGGAGCAGCAGCAAGAACAACAAGGACCGGGGCAACAGAGCTCCCTTTATCCCCCCTGCAACTTCCCCCTGCTTGGCCATTCCTTTCCTGTTGCACCTTTCTCGCTTATGAGCAAATTCAAGAGCTTTTCTTCTTCTCCTTTCTTCTTTTTTTTTTTTTTTTTTCTGAGCGGGAAGGGGGGAAGGAGTGGCGGGGGGGGACATGTGCGGGAAAGGCCCCGTGCCCTTCCCTCCCTGCCTCCCTCCCTCCCCGCAGGATGCTCCCCGGAGCCGGTGGCTCGTCTGGCTGCAGTGCCGGAGGGGGAAGGGGGGGGTAGCACCAGGCACGCCCTGGCAGGCAGAGCCGAGCTCCCCCCCGGCGCTCGGCTCCCGCGGAGGAAAGCAGCTTCCTTCTCCATCCCGGAGAGCGGCCCGCTCTGCCTGCCTTAGCTTAACACGGCCCCGAGCCCCGCGACGCTGCCACCGTCGAGACTCGATACGAAAGAGCCGCTCCGTGCTTTTGGCCCCCCAAACCCCAAGGAGCCGGGGCTGGGGAGCGACGGGGGGAAGGGGGCCCGGCTTTGGCAGATATGATCTATGGAGGCAGATGAGCCGACCTGCTATTCAAAATACTGGCCATTGTGTTGGTAATGGCCCGTTTATGACTGGAATAACCCCTTTAATATTAATAGAGCCTTTTAAGGCCGCGGTTTCCTGGGCGCTGGGCAGGCGGGCGAGCAGCGCAGGTGTTGGGGCAACCTGTGCAGGCGGTGGTCCGGCCGCGGCTCCCGGCGCAGGCAGCGAGCAGGTGCTGGCGGGACGCGCACCCTCTGCGCCCGGGCGAACAAAGGCTCGGCTCGCCCGGGGTCTGCGAGCATGAAGAATTGTTTAATTTCAGGGGAAAGTGAAAGGCTCTGCTTCTGCCGGGACGTGACATTTCCTGTGGTGAAGCCTGCATTGGCTGCTAATAGAGATCTAATTGATGGGTGAAGTCCCATTTCCGCGCTTTCTCCTTTATTGCTCCATCCAGTCTGTTGCAAAATATAACCTTAATCTGATTTAGCAATTCCTCCAGGATTCGGTGCAAGCTTACAGCACAGGAAAAATCGTTATTAAAAAAGTTAAAATACAGACTTGGATTCGGTGCGTTGCCTTTTTTTTGTTTGGATTTTTTTTTTGTTTGTTTGTTTCTTTTCTTCTTCCTTTTTTTTTTTAGATCCAGCCCTACCCAGGCTCCTGGCATTTAACACGTTCCCCTTCGGTAGTCACTCCGGGTTTTATGACTATGAATATCAGAAGGGATCGGCGATAATGCAGCCGCCCCTCTTTGTTTTAAATGCAAATGTCAGCATTTTGGAGAGCCGAGCTCCCCAGCGCGGCGCCGGGCGGGGACTGAAGCGCAGCCCCGACGGAGCGGCGCATCCCCGGCCGGCAGCGGCCCGCCACCCTGGGGGGGGGGGGGGTGGCAAGGCACCCACAGTTTGGCCGTTGACGTCGTCAGAATAAAAATGTAACGGTAAATAACAACCGGCAGCGTTTTGCTGGAGCTGATTTCTCTTTCTCTCCCAGGGGATAAAATACCGGGTTTATTTCAAAAAGGCAGGCGCGGGACCCAATGGCAACCGGCCCGTTCACTCCCTGCCTGCGGGGCTTGCGCTCGGGCCCGTCCCCCTCTCTCGCCTGCGGACGGGCGGGGGGGGCCGGGGACAGACCGCGCCGCCCCGGCCTTTACACCTCGGGGCCGGGTAATGTGTCCGGCGGGACTGGTGGGTGCCGAGAGCCCCCGGGGGGGCCGGCAGCCCGGGCGGGGTGTGAAGGGGCTCCTCAAGCCGCCGTCGGGAGGGGCCACCCGGCCAGGCTCATGTGCGGAGGCAGCGGACAAGGCAGCGAAATTCCTTTTAATTGATTCTTTGCCCTTTTCTTCGGCTTCCCCCCCCCCCCCTTCCATCCGCGCTATCTGAGATAGCGAGGAGTGTACAGGCATTCTGGACCTATACAAACTCTCTTCAGTCCCCCTTGATAGGTTTAATGAGGCGGAACGCGATGAAGGGGATTTGAACCGGTCTAAATGATTGATGAAGCCTGGGGCAAGGCTGAGCTTTTTCCGGATAAAGCCCCATACATCCCCTTATAATGGCTGGGTAGTGGCAGGGCTGGGCTCCTTCAAAAGCCGTGGCCCAAGCGCATTGAGAGCAAACAGGGAGGGAAGGTGCTCTGTTGTTACCTAATCAGCCTCTGCACTGAGCCACCAGCCGCCTGGAGCAGGAGAGCGCTGCCGGGGAAGTGCGGCGGGTGAAAGGGGACGGTTCTGACACACTCACACGCACGCACACGGACGCACACGCGTGCACGCACCCTCGCACCCCCGCGGAGCCCCGCCGCCCCCAGCCCACGCAGCTGCCTGCCAGCCCAGCGTGGGGCACGGCCCGGCTCGGCGTGGCTGGCAGCTGTCACTCACCCGCTGATGGGTGGTGATGGGCCCACAAGCGAGGGGACGTGGGTCTTGCCCTTAAAAGCGGAGCCCCCCCGATGCGCCCCGGGCCGGGGCTTTGGTGATGGAGATGGTGCCCATCACAACGTGATCCCTCTCTGACGTTACACCTGTAACACCCGCAACACCCACCCCCGGCCCAAAACACACATGGGGACATGGGCGTACACGTGGCAGAAGAAAAGTGAGCCAACTGCTGTAAATGCTGCAGTAGTAATAAAAAGCAGAGTTAAATACAGGGTGTCAAAATGTCTGTCATCTTCAACGTCGCAAATGTTTTCGTGGAAGGGGGCCTACAAATCGGATGTCATATTCCATGAGGTTGTGAGGTCCCCAAGGCTCCTCAGCTGAGCCATCCACTCTTGCTTTGGCTGGGAGAAATCTAAGCCACGCCCAGCCCCTAGGGAAGGTGAAGGTTGTGGCAGTCATCCATTGTGGCCGCAGTAGGATGGCGTTGCTGGTGGAAAGCCATTCCGGCAGGCAGGGCATAGAACTGGGTCCCCGATCCTGACTTGCAAGGAGCGACAGGTGTCCCGCCTGCTATGGTGGCGCAGTTAGATTTGCGTAAACCTTCCACAGGTTAAGCCCTTTTTTTCCCCCCAGGACTAAAATGGCTTCTTTGAGGTAAACTAAAACTAATGCCACATAATGGTTAGATGGAAATCTCTTATTTTATAAAGACTGATATGCAAACATATCCCACTGAGCATAATAGTCTACAATGAAGAGACTTATTCAAGTCCCACAGAAGTAAGGAATTCACTGATTAAAATGTGCAAGATGGTACCTCAATTACATGTATGTGGGAACAGCTGTTCCGTGTGCCCAAGCATTTTGTAAAATCAGTGGTAGGAAAGAGTCCTATATAAAAAATGTATCCTCTTAAGGAGTCATCTTCTAAACCTTGTCTGTTTCTTTCCCCTTAACGATCAAACATGGTCTGATTGCAAGGACAAGAACATTTTGCGACCCTGCTGTTAGGGTTCCTGGGATAGATAAAAAATCCTCTACAATATCTTGGATTTTTTGGTGTAGCAAAATGCTAGCAAAATTTTTCCCCTTTTACACTATTTGAAAGTGCATCATGAAAAGAGGTGGTTTGACTTATTTGTGCAGAGGTAGAATTCAATAAAGCAATGAGAACAGGTTGTAGGGGGAAAAAGGATGACTATTCATTTTTTCACTTCATCTCTTATCACTTTGGCTTGGATCATTCACCTTTGGGACCAACACCTCGATCCCGAATCAGATAAAACTCTTACTGTAGTCAGCAAAGCTAAAATCTTGTTCACCTTATGAAAACCCACTGACTTCCAAGGAACTATTTACACCCGCAGAGCGAGTGGATTTTAAAGAGACCAAAGTAGCAACCCTTACAGATGTGAACTGCATCCTCCTCATCCCCCGCCTTGGGTTGGGAGTACTCACACCAGTGGTTAGCAGCAAAGGTAAAAAAAGCCCCATTCGAATAGAATAACTCCGCTAACTTCATACCATGCAACATTTCCTGAATGCTGGGAAGTTAAGAAAGAATAATAGAACAACTTTATGAAGAAATGTGTATGAAGGGTAAGTCATGATTATTGTTGCCTTGCAAAAGCAATAGTGCTTTGGGGAAAAAAAAAAGACAAAAGAAATCAGTGAATTAAATTAAATTATTAGTACAGTGTAATTTGTCTGTGAAAAGCAAGCAAAACCATTTGAGACAATGGAAAGAGAAACTGCTGGTTGTCTCTTCCTAGACAAGAACTCTATTATATCTATCAATCTCCTTTTATCTCTGAATTATCTTGATTTTATTATTAACAATAACATTACAGCATATTCTATCCTACTCTACATCCAAGGATCTCAAGCCATTTTACAAGTATTAATGAATGAGCAGGACATGAAAAAACACTGTTATTTCGTATTTAGTTATTGGCTTCTTCCTAGAGATCTTAATGCACACAGAGTTTCACAGTTTGGCAATAATGTTAAGGGAAATATAATTTATCTACTTTTTATATGGGAAAAAAGATGTGCCATGAGATAACAATCAATGTGTACTTTGACTTGGAAACCGGGGCTCTTTTGTGTTAAAGATCAGAATCCCAGTCTGATGATCGCTAGTCTGATTTCTTACCAGCAGATCCCCGTCTCCCCTCTATCCCTGCTAACACTAAACCATCTGCTTCCTCCTGGCTGGGAAGACCAGCATTTGCTGGCTCCATGCAGAAGGAGTATCCAAATATGCCACCATGCTCTGTAACACCTCTCCTTTCCTGGGGTCTCCACAAAAAAAACCTGCACAGGCACTCTAACACCAGGGAATGGGTCAGCCAGGCGAATTTATGAGTAATGTGATTACTCTCCTGACAATTTTAACTCCCAGTTCTGCATGGAATCCATGATTTGGTTAACTACATCGCCTCACACGTGTTGTCTCTGTCCCGAGCGCTTTCTTTCCTCTCCCAAATGTGCAAAGTGGAACAGAAGAGGTTAAGAGAGCCCAGAAAGCTGGGGGCAGTAACCAGCCACTGGCGTTCCTGCAGGTACAACATCCATGGGAGCAGAGCGGTCAGAGGCACTGGAAAGGCCTGGAGCCTGCCAGCTCCCATTTCTTTTTGAGGTGGAAAATATAAATTCAAAAGTCCAGCTTCTTCCTGATACAGTCATTTGGTGGGAACTGTTTGTAAGTTTCCTCCTTCCACAAGGATTTGATGCAAACAGAGGAACAGTAGGCTCATTTGATCTTTTAATTCAAAAGATGTTTTCTTCCTCATCAGTAATAACAAAACTCCACAATGATATGAGGTCTTTTGCAGCTTATGTCAACAGAGCCTCCTTTATATGACAGAGTTATCTGTGTGTGTGCAGCCAGAATATTCCTCTGATGAAGTGCAGGGTCAAGTGACAAACTGCATTTAGCCCATAGTCGCCTATTTAACCAGTACCACTCATCTGTAAACTGGTGTTAGTTCAGAAAAGTCAGACAAAAGCTTCTAGTTTCCTCCAAATGTAGAATTTCCTCCATCAGAATCCAACAGGCCCGATGCTCGCACGAATAAATCCTGTGAGAGACATGTTTAATAACCAGCATTTTCGGAGTTGCGGGAGAAACGGCTTCCCCTGAGAAAGTCAACCGTATGCCTACCTTTTGCTATATGAAGTCAAACAGATGATTCTCTCTTTTTAGTGGAGGCTTATGCCAATGAGCTTTTCAGAACGTGACCATCTCTCTTGGGCTTGCAGCTAGATTTCTTTTTCTGATTAATGTATTTGAAAGGTCTTGCTTGGGTGGATTCTCTGTTTCACTCAGGCTGAACTAAAAATGGTTTTTTTCTTTAGTAGGAAAAAAAATCCAACTCTTACCCATTTCATGACATTGCAAGGAACATATCACCCGTTGTTTCACTGTCGCTTTGTTTCAGACTGTCCTCTGGGTTCCCATGTTATGGGACACGCTTGGGCGAACGTGTGCACACACAGTGACATACAACCCAAAGAGCGAGGTTTCATAAGCCTTCTCTACTCAGGAAGTCAGGCAAAAAATCCCTTAGAGGTTTCCTGAATATTCCTTCTGGTAAATATGTGGAACATTTACATAAATGCTTAAGTTTTGGGGGGTTTGTTTTTTAACAGGGAAATACTGGCCTTGCTGTTTACAGGTGAAGCAGTCACCAAAGACTAAAGAATATAAAATCTTTACATCTATTACAGATATTCAAAACAAGGCAGACAGGAACTTCTGCCAACATCTTCCAGGCTGGAGACTTAAAGTTAGCTATCTATAGCATACATGTGTTGATTGTACATGTGTGCATCTAAATAGAAAATGGCTTGTATTCAGAGATGCTGAGCTGTCACTGTTAGGTATCTTATTCTAGCCTTATTTTCTCTGTGGAGGAAATGCTTAATATGTGATTAGAACTCCCACTTTTATTTAGAATATTTTCTTTGTGAAAAGAGCCTCTTTTCTCATCTGGTGCTGCCATACACAGGCATTTGAAAGCGTCTCAGCCCTTTAGATTGCTCCAACAACAGAAGCACAGGCAGTGAAACGAGCAACAAAGATTAGCGGTGCTGTGTCCCCTTGGCTTTTTTGCAGAGGCTCCTCCTGTCAGTGGTCAGTTATTATAACAGAAGAACAAAGTGCCGAAGCTGCCTGCAGCTCCATTCAGCCGCGCGGTTGCCCAGGCAGGCAGGCCAGCAGCCAGAAGCCAGCAGGCAAAATTTAACAGCCACGCTTCAAAACGCTGGTAACAGCTATCAATGGATCCATAACTCTCAGCTCGCCAGATATGGGGTCATCTTTCAATACTACCCCACTGTCATATACAACATTTGTCTTGTCCTGCATTCAACTAATTGTGTCAATCTATGGGGTGACTCTATAATACACATATACAATAGCACAATGAAAGCAATAATCTCCTACCCAGTCTCTTTATTTATTTAAGTGCTATTACAAAGTTTCCTGCAGCAAAGAGAAGCTGGGAGGCTACAACCTATTCTAGCCATGCAACAGCTATCCAGATGAAAGAAAGAATGTGGTGACTTAACTAAGTTACATGTTTCTGTGACTGGTCTTTTTTTCCCATCCTGACAACACTACCAAGTGGTACGGAGGGGGGCGGGGAAGTGACTTCACTAATATTTCAAAATGTGTAGCACAAAAAGAAGCAGAAATCCTAATAAACAAAATTCGTGATTCCTAGGTAATTATTTTTCCTTCTGACATTTTTTAAAGGGAATATTCGCAATTTATATTTATTATAAGTAAAATGCAAATGCAAGACATATAAAATAGCTCAAAGCTTTCTCAGTTTAATGATTTTGTGGCTCTAGTTTTTGAAGTCCTAATATCATTATGTATCTTTAACATAAATAACTTCCATAGTAGCAAAACGACTCCTTCTTAGTTCAAAATTCTGTTCACAGAATTACAATAAAGTACTAGATATTGCTGTTCTCAGCATCATTGCATTAATTGCACAAATGACCACATTTGGCTAATGTTCACGAGCCTCATAATCAATCAGGGTTCATTCTTGCTCCACCATCATCCCAATACACTGCCAATTCCCCTTTACAAGCACTCACACCTCTCGGGCCCAGCCATAAATAGACATTTCAAGGGTCTCCTGCAATGAATGCATTTCCTCTACTACCTGAACTGACCAGGAACTTTTGGGGCTGTTTGCTGGAACGAAGGTGGCCCTCCCAATCTCTGCAAGTTTCTGCAGGTTACTAAGAGCTATCCACTGACTATAAAATCCTTGTAAACCCCACCATGCCTTGTCCTCATGTGTTTATTAAAGCGCCTGGTGGTTCTGCTAGCAGGGATGAAGCCCTTTCTCCTTGGGCTCTGTCCCAAGGCAGACAGAGGTAACTATCCTGAGATCATTGAACAGTCTGTATTTTACTTTCTGTCCCAAATACTGTCCACCCTACAAACAGTCCAGCCATATCCGACCTCCACTGAGAGACTGAATACAGACTGAAAAGCCAGATGGGGAAAAGTCTTCTCATACAGGCAGATGACTTGATGAAGCAGCAAGACAGAGAGGTATGTAGCAGGAAGTTTGATACATCACAAAAAGTATCAAATATTCCAGGATAGGAAAGTTTTCTGATCAGCACACATTTGACAAATGTCATGAAAGATATCCTTTGAGGAGTTCTTAAAAAAATCCTGTGACTAGAAAAAAATCCTGTGACTAGAAAAAAATCCTCTCAGCCTGATAAAAAGGAAAGTTCCTCTAATTATTTTCCAGAGAAGTAATGAAAAAAACAGAGGTTGGGATGAGTAAAAATGACAAACGCACATCTTCAATAACGCATCACCACAACAATTGACAATATTGAGGGGAAGGAGAATGAACAGGTTAACACATGCCCTTCTCCATATGCTATAGATAACAAAAAGCAAAAAGGGATTGCTCCACCAAAGCCATTCAGAGTCCACCCTAGCAGTCAGGCGGTCCCCCATGCCTCTGCCGAAGGCTGTAGCTGCAAGTACCTGTTGTGGAAGGACCTACAGAAAGTTGTGCCCATGCTGGAGCCCCTTCTTCATGAGCACTGGGCACGCTTCCGACAAAACCGAAGGAGGGACCCTCAAAGGAAGACCCTGGCCAGCTCAACAGAGTGGGCTCTGAGCGAGGGCGCGTGGGCATGTTTGTTAAACTGAGCTCTGCTCGCTTTGCTGCAGTATTGTGAAAGAGTTTTCAAACCTAATTCTCTTTCAAGAAAATAAAAATACCAGAGTCCTAAATGCACTTGTCTGTAAAAGTTTGACTATGGGAGATCGAATTGCACTGTGAGTCTTTCTTCCCTGCTTGATAACCTGACTGAAGAGCGAAAGAGAATTTACGTGAACATCATGAACAAACCAGTCCTGCCCTCTCTACTCCTGCAGGTCTTCATCTGTAACGGTTGGAACAAGCTTTCTGTGAGAAGTTCACAGGACACAAATAATGACAGGATGAGAGCTACAGTGCTGGAATAGATCAGAAATAAGTTAAAGGATATCTATATCAAGGGATATAAGAGGCAGTTAAAAACCTGAATATAATCAAACTTTTATAGAGAGACCTGAGAGTATTTGCAATGGAAAGTTTCTTAAAACAAAGACAAAACTCCTTATGTTTTAAATTAAATCCTTCAAAGGCTCTTCCTCTTTGGACAGATCTTCTCAGAAGGGCCAATGCCAGGGTTTTTAGATTTTTAACATTGATGATGATAAAAAAACCAAAAATGGTCTCAATGGCGCATTGGCCTCATTCCCTATAGCAACTCCTATCCTTGGGAATGATTGCATCTAAGAGTCTGATCTCCCTGATGAGACAAACCAAGGGGACAATTTCACACAAGATTTACCACTTGTAAAATCTTTCTTCCAATGAATATTAAACAACCATAAAGTTGTGATATCAGTAGCCTAGTAACAGGGCTGAGCAACTAGAAAATTCAAGTATTGAGTACATCATCTAGCTCATAGTCCTAACTAAGCAAAATCTGCCTGAGAGCAAAGGAGTGAGGACTTCAGGATGTGTCCCATCGCTGCCCCTTCCATTTTCTTACAAGCCAGTGCTTATTCCCATTCTCAGCACAAGGGAGAGGTGGGAGGTGTGCTAGGTGTGAGCACGGCAGTGATGGAGACAGCATGTTTGTTACAGAATGTAATTTAAAGTACGTAACAATTGGAGATGTCTCACATGGGGCCAGACCATACACGAATTGCATGTGCACAGACAGAAGTCCTAATTGTGATAGGTACAGAGAGCAGACTCTGAGTCACTGGGAAGTGAGCTGGTTTCTGTAGATGCATCTCCTAAAAGACCATCTTCAGGAAACAACCTTTGTGTGTGTGTGTGTGTGTGTGTGTGTGTGTATCTATATCTCAACTCTCTACATAAATGCAGTTGTTTGAAATAAGCAGGATTTTCAGCGATGCTGTAATATTTGTACATCTACACAGTCACTATCTATTCCATATACACAAACATCCGCCTACCCAGAAAATAATTGTGGATAATTCAATGTTCAGATTCGATAATGGATGCTCAAATAAATATGAGAATTCCAAGCAAATTTGTGCAAATGAAAAAAGATTTCCTCTGACATAATGGCATGGTGCAAGGCTGTCTGTAATGAGCTGTAATTTGTCTGGAAGAGCATTTTAAAGGGGTTGATCCATCCACTGGAAGACCAGCAACTGCTCTGAGACTAGAAGCAATGAGCCAGCCTGCCTCGTCTCAGAGGAAATTACACCACAAGCAGGCCAAATTTCTGACAACTTCCATAAATTATTTCAGATTTTCATATTTCAAATTTCATCTGCATTCATCATGTGAGTTTGACTGGGGAAAAATGTCTAGGAGGAGCTCTGCTAGCATTCAGTGCAGCAGTCCCAGGAGCCTGCCCTGGGACTAGATAATTGAATTTAGTTTTGATTAGATTATTCTTGCTGCAGTCTACTGCCAATCTGAAGTATTGTGCCTTCTCTTCTACTTAACCTTCCTGCCCCATGCCTGCTCCAGCCTGCATGCAGCTCTCTGTATTGCAGAATATATTTGAACAATCAAACTTAGGAGTTATTATTTTGCTTTCCATTGTCCATCCTTATAAAAGCACACATCTTTCACTGGGTTCCCTCTTCCCTGAAATCAGATTACTCCTTTTTTTTAAGTTTGTAATATTGTTTACCATTTTCAGTGGAAAGTGCCCTGTAATTTAGGTGGAAAATCTAAAATCATTACTACATCTCTGGATGATGCAACATACCATAAATAAGGATCATTTCTAAAACAGCTATAATCATCACTGGGCAAGGCACATGAGAATAAGAACAGGTAAATAATGAATTCATCCATCTATTTAACTAAAAATCTATTGTTAGCCAAAGTTATTAATCAAATCTTTAGCTAGTGGTCAATAGAAAAACAAACAAAACACACCCCCTTGAACTAGCTCCACAGTCTTTCTCTGAAAGTAATCCATTAGAAATGCAGAATATGAACTTTTAGCAAAAAAATTCAAACCCATAAATGAAACGCATTTATGAAGGAAGTGTGGCAAAACAGCAACAACAAACCCCTTTCATGTGAAATGCATCTAAATGGATATAACATTATTACTAGCAATAACAATATGCAATAAATACTTCTTAATGTATAGGCATTATTTTTCCCCATTTACAGAATATGGCTGAATTTATACATGTTTCAGGAGCAAAACATGTGTAACTCTCCAAGTTGTAGTCTGGATTATTAGAAACACAGATAAGGTAAACAAAGCTAATGCTGTTCTTTAAATAATATCTATCACTTCCCTGTTATTGAGTTATTTCTTTTAACAATATAGGGGGTTTTGATGCTATGTGTCTGAACTGAAGACTTTAGATTCTTTATTGTTCTCCATTTTGATGAAAAAAATTGAATTGGGGGCTGTTATATTGAGTTTTGTTCCGTAAATATACTGAAATCATATTTTTGTTAGAAACTATCAATAAATCCAGTATAAGAAAAGTAATAAGATACAAATATGAGCAGGACCTTTGCAAAGAAAATATTACAAAGAGAGTGTGCTCATAAAATATATTAGGGAATGTGCTTTCTCCCTTGTGTTTGAAGAAAATACAGAAGGAATTACAGGGAACTGTGTTATTTTTAATACAGGTACAACACATGAAATCAGATGACTGTAACTGCTGGGGGATAATGTTCAAGAAAACGATCAAACATGAACTGCTAACGTATAGGTTGTCTTAAAAGGCCATTATTTATAAGCTTGAAGATTTGTTTCTCATTAACACAATTTACCAACGCAAGGCATCTCACTCCAAAAAATGACTATATGTGTACACATACAGCCATAAACACCCTCTACATGTATATATGGAGTCATATGTATAAATATATATGAGCACACGCATGCGATTATTTTGTGTGCATATATACACATTAATGCACAGCTGGGTCTGTATTTGTTCTGTGATTTCTGTTAATCTAAGAAAGGACTCACCGCCAACAAGATCTGGGGAAAATAAATGCTGATGAGAGGGAGGGAAAAATTAAACACAGCAAATGAAATGTGGAACGTCCCGCAAGGCACAGTTAAAGGTAAAATAGCCACGTACTTGCTGCCTATGAGTCCCACCCCACAGACCTAATATGTTGCATTTTTGTGGTGGTAGCTCTCTGCAGATAAGGATTTGGGTATGCAAGAAAGGGCCTACAGACTCCAGTGTACAGCTGCAATGGGCATGAGAAACCCTGAAGGGCTCCCCAAAATGCATGTGTTTCTTGCCGTTTCCTGAACAATCTCCAGGGTGGCACAGGGGAGGAATTCTTCTGACATCATCTGGTTTTGTCTACATTTTATTAAAAAACAATTTACATTCAGCAATGGGAGCTGTCTTAAAGACCTATTGTTTTCCCTTGTTTCAAGCAGCATCAATAGCTCATTCCTGCTCTTACTGAACTTAACAACCTCGGGCTCTGGCATTGTACAGCTGGTTCAGGGCTGCGAAGAATGCGCGAGGCGGCTCTCAGAGGTCTGCACCTGATGCGAAGACCACATGAGGCAGCATCAGGACTCACTTATTTCAGACACCCCGTGACAGGCTCTCCATCCAACTTTTGGTGTGTTATTGTTACTTATGTCTTTCTTTCTTACACACATTGTACACATGAGCCTTATGCCATAGGCGGTGTTTCTTGCTTTGCAGTGGATGAAAAAGTCCCTGTTTTCCTTGAAACAAGTATTCAGAAGTAATACTGACTTCGTAGCCTTAAACATGTGACAAATAGTGTATTTGCAGCGTGATTTGTGCTTCATTTGAAATACTGATGGGAATATACATTATTGTTTAGAACCGCACCAAATGAAACCATTTCTATAATGCAAAAGAATATTCTAGTAAGTATATTTAACTAAGAAGAGTAGTCATGACTATGTTCAGTTAATTATAAGATAATTTATAAGTATTAAGATTAACAGGCTGTTTATGGTTTTCAAGTTGTGCACAATTTCAATCACTATCCAGCGTTGCAGGTTTGATCCATGCCCTGCTGCTGGTAAGGGACATTCCTGCCTCCCCTCTCTGCTGCCCCTCCCTGCCCTTCCCCCTCTGCCCTTTTTCCCAGTGTCCAGATTCAGGTCACTCTCCAGCTGCTTTGCATTTTTTGCTTGATAACAGAAATAGGACCATAAAGGTCTTCTCTCCATTTTCCAAAGTAGAAGCATTGTTCTTGCCTTCTTTTTTTTTTTTTTTTTGGGGGGGGAGACTTCTAGCTTCTTGAATAAAGTTTCCTTAATTTTCTTAACTAATAGTAAAACCAAAAAAAAAAAGGAGGAAAGAAAAAGATGTATAACAGCTTGTGGTCAAATTACAGGTAGAGCTGATCACAACCTGGCTTTGACTTATTGGGCCATGAAGAACAGTGACCTAAGAAATGATATAAAGCAATTTGCCAGTTCCCAATACCGAGCGACCTTAGAAAGAGAGATAGCCTGTGCCAGGGCAGGGCTTTCTGTGGGGGGTCCCAAACATAAACCTACAAGAAAGAGCCAGGAACCCAGAAAGAGTTGGCCCCTAGGGAAAAAAAAAAGCAGTAGCTAGTAGAAGAGCTCAATAGAGTTGTTTTTTAAGAGCTTTTTGGGGAATTGGTTGTAATTGTAGCAGGTGTTTTTACTGAAAGGAACCAAATCCATTCCAGCACAGATCTGCACCATAATGTCTATTTCCAAAAAGTCTAGTTAGAAAAGTGTGACCAAAAGTACACTTTCCAAAGTTACAAGGTAGCAGCTCATACAAGCTTTTTACTACTGTTATTGTCAAAAGAAAGAAAATATTTTCTTCTGAAGCATTGTCCTTTATGATACGTGATGAATAAGCAATTTAATTAATGGTGGTTTTTTTTTTTTAATCCTGTGTTTAAATAAAACCAGGACTCCAAGAATAACACATATCACACTTGGGCAAGAGAGAGGATTTTCTGTGATAAAGTCAGAGCTCTGGAAAGAAGAAATGTGGCTTGCAATTTCAAAAGTTAGGGTTATTTTTTAAACCTAGAAAGAATTTTTTCAAAATATGGAGAAAAAAGATGTGGGATTCTATTTGGAGATCATTTGCCAATGTCGAAGCACTGCTTTCCAAAAAGTATTACCAACCCTCCCACATCAGACTGTGCATTGCCAATCACACAGCTGCTCCCTCCGTAACAGACAACATCGCTTGAGGAGACCGAAGGATTTCTGAGGAATGAGACATGGACAAACGTTTCTTCTCCTCCAGGATTAAATATGGAGTATATATAAAGGGGATAGAAACCAGGTCTTTCGGGGCAGCTCGGGTTTTCACCACGTCAGGCTGATCTCTCTCAGAGGTTAGAAAAAGACCCTCAGCCAGCTGGTGCCCGAGGCACAGGGCACCAGAGAGAGACCAGCTGGTGCCCGGGATTCGGCTCCCCTCTCCTCCGGAGCTGGGCCCTGCAGCGGGGCTGGGTCGTTAAAACAGCTCTGGAACCACTTTAGCTTACCCAGTGCCAGAACAGCTTGGAAATGAAGGAGCCATGAATGATTTCCTAAATTTCCTTCTCTTTCTCCTCCCAGCAGGTCTTGGCCCAACAATTAGCCCAGCTTTAACCATTTTGCAGCTTGTGAGTCATCCTAATTTGTAAATGACTTTATGTTTAACATTACAGTGCTTCACTGTGCTGTGCAGCTGATTCTCTGCTTTCTGAAACTAAAAGGGTACCAAATCACACTGAAATCAAAGTAACATCAAAATTTGTGCCTGCCCCTCAGAAGCGTTTCAGTTGGACGTGATTTTGCAACAACGAAACTTGAACTAAACCCAACTTGTGCACATTTCTAGAATCAAACTCAGGGTAAACTCTTATGGAAAGTTTTAAATTGTTTGGTTGCCTTTTTTTTTTTTTTTTTTTTTTTTTTTTTTTTTTAATGTGTAGTCTTCTGGGTTTTCTCAGTGGCTGGAAGCAAAACAGACCTAAAATCATGGGAAGGCTTATGTCTTAGTATCTCTTACCTTACTGGAAACTGAGATAAGGACATCTCACCAAAAAAAAAAAAAAGACAAAAATCTTTACTAATTAGATTTCCAGTTAAATTTTGCACACTGAAGAGCATCTGATTTTCCAGACATAAATCCCAACTTTGCAGTTCTGGATCTCCCTTCTTCTCCGTAATGGCAGCACACACTTTTGGATGAACATGTTTAACACAGCGCTAAGGTAGTGGCCTTCCCCCTTGATTTCCTTCACATAAACACTGAAATAGTAGTGAGGTAACTGTATCCTTCACCCAGCACAGAATATTAAGTCTTCCAGCACCCAGGATTCTAAAGCACCTCTCAGTGCCTTACCCCCACCCACACGGTATATCCCCAGCGCTAAGGGTGCCGATCGAACCCCGCAGGGTCTGCACAAGCCGTCACCTCGTTGGCAACCTCTGTGCTCTGCACATTCACTGAGACAGGGTATTAGCAGGAAATTTCAAACCATTTTTGTTCTAATGCATTTTGGTTTAATTGCCATGTGTTCACAAAACATGGTAAGCCTGCTGAAGAAAAAAGTGACTAGAAAGGCTTCGAAGCATTTCCACAGGCCAGCGGCTAAGAGGAAAGGCAGTACGTGTACAGCTGACAGCTACAGACCTGGATTCAGGAGCAGGGGAGCAGGGGTGCAGGCTCCAGTTATGTCCCAACAGCATGCAAAGGCAGTTCAGTCTAGGCATAGTCAGGAGAAACGCATTCTTCCAACGGCCAAAAGGACTTTCTTTAATGTTGAGTTGTATCACTGTATGCTGATTTTTTATTTCAGACTTTGGGCATCCATTTTTTTAAATGCTTGCCTAAGAAAATATCCACAAAGGCTCCAAAGCCTCATTCTGGGGGAATTCTGTATAACCTGGAGGACTGATAAAATTAAACATTTGCTACTGCCTGAATTTACAATGCTTCTGCAAAAAGCACAGGTGAACTATTCTGGGCAGCTCTAAGTATATTGTATAGTTTGGATACACGACTGATGCGCAACAGGGAAATGATCCTGCTGATGGGTGGAGGCTGAGGGAGTTTGGCAGGAGCAGCATCGCTCCATGCATTTCACCCGTAAGCGGCCATTCAAGGCTGGCGGGCCAGCGTCAGCCAGCCAAACACCTGGCACAGGAGTACGGTAGCTGTGGCTTTGAACATTGTGTTATGCCTGTAGCTACAGGTTTCAGATGGCCCTTTACTGCCCAGGAAGAAATTCTGCTGAAGGATTGAACAAAGCGTACGATTAAGGCAACCTCTGTTCAATGAATCCCTCAAGAACACCCTTACCTTTCAATGCATGTTTAAGTCCAATAGCTGACGTGTACTGCTGACAGCCTCAGTGCCGCCTGCCCGGGTGGGCTTCCTCTGGTTCCTCTGCCTCTGCCCAGGCTGGCCTGCCATGCATCGGGGGGCTACGGCCACATCTCACAACGTGCTTGATGGCTGTTAGGTGGTTCAATTCAATCTCCAATGTGGGACACAGACATTTGAATGTCCTATCATCAGGCCACAAAGTCTGAAAAACATCGGACTCATTTGACGTAGATAGTAAAGGCAATAACGCCACATAATCCGGGCAATTCTCTTTTTCTTTTTTTTGCACACAGTAGCAGAACCAGGGCTGACTCAAGTATTCCCAGCGAGCAAAATTCAATTTTTCAGTCGCAGCAGAGCAGCTCCTTGGCACCAGCCTTCTTGGATGACTCAGAGCACCAAGACTGAGCGTACTCCCACGTCCCCCTCTCCCCACATCCATCCCTGCTCTCCGCTTGCCTTTGCACCCACCCTATTCCCAACCCTGAGCATCGGCATCCAGCCAGAGCTGGGGCGGGAAGGAGCACTGCGGTGCGTCGGGTACAAGAAGCATGGCCATCCCCCAGCCCCATCTCTCATGTCCTCACCTGGCTGAGGAGCCTGCTTTGCGCAGGACTCCCCTCTGCGCAGAAGCACGGGCAGCCCTACACTTGCACGTGGGTGGCGTGGGTCAGCCACAGCCGCGGCTCCAGGCTCCTCACCCGGGGCTGGGGCTTTGCAAGACCCCTCAGACCCCTGCCCGGAGTGAGAGCTTACTGCGCTTACACCTGGATTTCATCCTGAATCCAGCTGGCTTCTCTCTCATTTGTAAGCCTTGCAGGCTTAGTAGTGGATGCTTCTGACACCGCAGGTCTCAGATAACTTTCTGGGTTTTAGACATACCCGATGGCCTTTCTTACCATTAATCACGCAGATAAAATTAACAGCAGGCACAGAGTGCTAACTCAGGGCCATCTTCTAGCACCCTGATGCCCCAGAGATGTTCCTTAGGACAGGGAAGTATGTGCCACTTTTTTGGGCTTGTGGCTCTGCTTGCTGTTGGGTACGGGAGAGGTCAGGGGTACCTTATCTGCAGACAGGAGCTGGGGGCAGGTGCCTTGTGCAGATGGCACAAGGGAAAAGTGTGCTTCAGGGAGACACAGTAATTACTCAGTCTGGGCTGCACCATTTCCTGCAAGAACCTATTTCTTCCAGCAGAGACCGTTCGTTAAGTTTTGTTCCCAAGCAGTTTAGCTAAATGACAGTTATTTTAAGCCTGCAACAGTGTTTCCAGATTTGATTCAGTGAAATTTATTAAAAAATATGAAAGGTTAAATGGCTGCTTATGTTTCCTCTCCTGAGATGAAAATGCCGCACACACAAGTGAATGCACCACATTCATTCTTCCTCCCTGCGTGTTTTCCGAGGACCACAAGAAACACCTACTGAATGTCGCCAGACATTGAACTGGAAGGGTCAACAGAGATACCGCACCCGTTTTTCTTTCCCGTTCCTCCCCCTTCCTTCCCTTCCCTCCCCTCCTACGTGGGCAATCGGTCACGGGCCGAGCTGAAGGGGATGGGTGGGTGGCCCCGCTCTGCTGCACAGCTGCTCCCATGGGTGCTCCACTGGGCATTTCTGGGGTACCGCGGGGAGGGGAGCAGAGGGACACAGGACCTACGGTCTCCTTAGCTCCCTTTTCGCCTCCCCAGGAAATCTTTGTTTCCTACCAGCTGAATTTTTTCCTTCCAGTTTGGGAATGTAGGTCTCATTAATGAGATTAATGGGAGTTGACTGTATGTACAAAGAGGACAATAGGTCCCTAAGACGAACCATGCCTCCTTTGGGGAATGTCAGTACAAATGGGGAAGACACGTAGATTTGTTGTGGTCTTTTTAGATGCCAGAATACCACCAGAACAACAGCGTAGCGTGGAGGCTGCTGGCAGCCCTTGTAATGGGAAATAATTACCGATGGCCAGCGAGTTGTGCAAATGTCTGAGGGTAAAGGTTGGTCCTCATGGCTACCCAGTTAATACATTTGCAGGTAAGAAAGTTGATGTATGAGTGTCGTGTTAATAAACAGAAGGTGAAAACAGAGTAGGGACATATTTTGTGGGTAGCTTGAGTAGGCAGGTCTGATTCAAGCCTCCTATTCTGTTTCTTTTATTTGTCCAGAGGAAGAAGTGGCTTAGTGAGACACAGCTGGTAGCTTTTCCTCAAGCTCCCTCAGAACCAACAGGGCAGAATCCTGCTGCAGTACGAGAAAACAAAACCCCAACAGACAAACCTCCCATTCTCTTCACGAGTCCCAAATTTTCTCCAAGGATTTGCAATCTGCTCTTCCCTCCCAGCCTGCCTGGTTGCCATCTCACTTTGGAGCAGTGTGGAAGACTCCCCTCCCCAAAGCTGGCTGCCCAGTAACTTGGTAAAAAATATCTGTCACTAGTCCAACACAAACCCTGATCATTTTGTCTGGCTTTTACAGCATCAAAACACACCTGTCCTAGCCAGAATATTAAATAAGGCCTGCCTTTGGTTAGCTGCGTGTTGGAAGAAATGTCATTTTCTACTAAGGATGAAGTGAAATTTTGTCCTTTCAGGCTTATACCAAGCTGCATTTATTAGAAAATGAAGTCTACATTTGAATGAGAACCTATTACTTCTATTAGTCCCTTCTGAGCCAGCACAAGTAAATATTATATAGATTATTAGAAGAGATGAGGAGACCAGGCAGATTGGCTTCTTGATCAAGGTTACGCTGTACTCATTATGCAGCAGCACATCTGGAATGGTCCAGTAGTACCCTGAGAATTCCTAATATATTAATAAGACTTACACCTCCTATAATTGCATTTGGCTGATTAACTTTCGTCCAGCTGGTCTTAGCTGCATAAAAAGGTATTTTATAAGCTTGTTATACAGAAGTAAATTCTGAACATCTTTGGCATATATCTTGCCAACTTTTATTCTGACCTGAATAACTCACTTTCTGGCAGCTTTTAGCACAGATGAATTTAAAATATCCATCACAAACATTAGCCCCCTTGAGCCTGAAACTTCCAGATGTATAGTCATGACCATATGCCACAAAGCACTATTATGTATCATTTTGTTATTAGTCATTTTAATAATCAGCCCTAGCTGTCTCTCCTTACTCGTAATGGAAGTTCAGCACTTACAAGCTTATAAAAAATAGCAAGGCTAGATCTTTGGCTTTTTAAGGGCCATAGTTTTGGTTTAGGTGCTTTTGTTCCTGCAGCTGAATGCTTTCCAGATCACAGCAGAGTCTGTTTGCTCTTTGAGGAGAGAGGAAAGAATCCACACATTCCCCACCAGCTTAAAATGCAACCCCCCCGCTTTGTTCAACAGCAAACAAGGCAGCTGGAGATCAATTCTTCTTCTCCTACCATTAGGTGTCACTGCAGTAAATGGAAATTACAGACAAATGGTTTGAAAAGAAGAACCATCGCCAAAGATTATTCCATGAGAAAAGAAATAAATATATTTATAAAGTAAATGATGGCTGTATTCTAAATCTATACTTCATTGCAATCTGGTTTTCTAAACAAAACCCAATTTTTTTTTTTACTTCCCGGGGGCCTGAATGATTTGAAAATGCAACTGCTCTAAACACTTCCAGAAATTGTTTAAGGATTTTGTTGTAAAGGCATAACAAAAGTGGATTCAAAGTCTGTAAACAGTACTCCTTTATCCATTTCACGTAATTTAGTTATTTTATCAAAACTGGAAACATTGTGAAATACAGAGTTCATCTGGAGATGCGGTCTGTACTCATGAATCTGTGGACAGGAAAAGAAAGAGCAGATAGAGCAGTCAAAGTATTTCACAATAGTCCAGTTCTCCAACTTCACCTTTAACAAATCATTTCTTTTTACTTCTACAGAGAGATTTATAGTTTTTGCAATTGAAGTACCAAAATAAATTGTAGCATATAGCTGCTTAATTTTTTGCTTTAAGATTTGCAAATTATTGCCAGCACAATCACTTTAATAATTCATTTTCTGTTTCCGAAACCATGTTTCACACTGAATATATCTACTGTAGTTGTTAAGAGCAGACATTCATGCTTTTAACAGCTGTCTTTTTGTGCTACTAATCATTCCCTCTTAGAGGGGCTGATTTTACCCCCACACTTCAAATCCCTCCAAAAGCCATAATTTGCTCCCTTGCCCCACCCTGCTTTGAAGCACAAACCCAGCACCCACTGACTCCATCAAGAATGACTTTTAATCTGCATGCAAGGATCAGGCCCCAGCTGGCATCAGGGAAAGCTTATGGGTTCCTGGAGGACACTGAATCTGGTGTCCAGCGCTGGGTTGTTCCTCCAAGTACCGGCAGCCAGTTGTCAGGTAAACACAACCGTTGTAGTTCTGAAGATCCAAAATGAGAAGTTTTCAAATAATTTCAAATTAATTTAATTAGGCTTTCCATTTGCAATAAAGTGGAACACGTTGAGTTTACACTATTATATATATTTTATCAACTCAAGTAGCTAGTCATGAAAATAATATTTCAATAAACAACACTTTCCCCTCACCCACCCACCAAAAAACCATGCCAAAAAAAACAACCGGTGAAAACATCCAGAATGTTGCTGAATACTGCAGGACCATTGTCTGCTGGCTCTGCAGCAGCTCCTGCTCTGGTAGGACCACACCAACCTCCTCCATTGAACTGTCCAGACTCGTTTCGATCTCCATGGCCATTTGCAACTCTATATCCAGGGATTTAATTTGTTTGATTGCTCAAGATTCTTATATGGTAGAGAAAGCTCATTTATATGCTTTAAATCATGGTTTTACTTTTGGACCTATGGGATGAAACAGAAAACAGAAGTCTGTGGTTCATTCTCTCTGTGTTCCTGCTGCTAGAACAGGATTGATCTTCATAACCTGCTTGATCCACGTGATCTAAATCAGTGCCTGGAAAGTTTCACAAGACCTGAAATGTTTTTTCTTCTTGCAAAGAGTTCCCATAACAGCGTAATGTTAAAAAAAAACCAAAAAAAAGTAAATTTGTTTAAAAGTCAGAATATTAAATATTGTTGCAGCATAGGAACATGTTTTCATTTTATATGCATGTATTATATGTATATATACACATATTATATATTATATTTTTGAATATATAATATAAAACACATACATACATTATACATATATACACATGCATACATACATACATTCACATATGTACAGATTTTGCACCTAAAATCAAATTTATTTTTACATTATGTAATTTAGCTACTCTCCTATTGTAATGGCTTACATTTTGGAAGATGAAGACAAACTGCTTAGACCTTGAAAAACACATGGGCTACTCAGATAGATGGCATCTGGGAGGACTCTGAACTCCCTCAACATTCTATAGGAAAAAACAGAGCCAGGTGCATTTCTTCCTAAATCAAATTAGCTGGAAGATGCCACATCCAATTGTAGTAAATTGATGTGAGAGTTTGTGATGTCTATAGCAGATCTTACAACAAAGGTCAATGTGTGGAGACGTAGACAACAGGCTGGTATACAGCAACTTGTAGTGGAGCTGGAGCTGCTCTAACAAAAGCAAGGAAGATGTAAAATGCAATGAATTTTTTAATATAGGAAAAATACAGTCTTAATGGTATATTTTAATTAACCCCACCCAATCATTTATATTGTTAAAAATGTTAATATATAAGGGTGTTTGACTGAGGCATTTTGAGATACATGATTAGAAGATAATTTTTACTTTAAAAAATAACAATGGATTTAATGTAAGCAAGCTACAAAATAAGATAAACCTGGATTATATGGACAGGGAAGCTTGGAAAAGAAAACAAATGTGGTTATGTAGTACATAAACTTATGGAAAAAATACTGGTATATGTCAAATCCACCTGTCATTGTCATCATTTTTAAACATCCCCCTTGACATCAACAAGTTTATATCATGTTTTATGACACTTAATTATCCCTAATTTTATTTAATTAACTTCACAAGACATCTAAAGCAATTCAAATGTTTTCTTAAATAAACTATGAGAAAGCAGCAGTTAAAGGGAGGGTACATGTATATTCCATTCAGAAAACTACAGTTGCATGAATGCTGAGGTAACAAAGTCAAACACTTAAATTTCGGATAAAAACAGCCTGTGCAACTGTAAATGAACTCTTAGGCCTATATATAGAGGGCTTTTTGATTACTTAGTCCTGCAGGGTTTTCTCCACAGGATTCTTGCCTTATTCATTGATCAAAATAAATACTTATTCCAAATTTGCTATTTTTTACATCTTAATCCCCAAGCGTTATTTACCATATGTTGTTCAAAATCTGAACTGAAGACATTTGTTTCTTTGTGGGTGCTTTTATATAGCCTTCATCCCCATACCTCAGTGCTTTAAAAAATATCTATGGATTTGTCTTTGCCACATCTGAAAAAAACCAGATTATATCATTATTCCCATTTTACAGATGGAAACAGAGGACCAGAGGGATTGCGGTCAGAATTGCTAAACCTGGGTGCCCAAACTGAGGGGTTTGGGTTTTTTTTTTAGCACTTTAAATGATCACTGTCCAAGTCTAGTCCACTTCCATCGTATCTGTGCCTTGTCCACAAATTTCATGCTGCTCTTTGTGGGTATATTCAGGCATGTCAGTTTGGATGTGCAGCTTTGTGACCCTCCTCTGCAGCAGAAGGACCGCGGGGAGGGCTGGAGCATGGGCAGGAGCTCTCTGCAGGGCTCGCTTACCCATCTTTGAAGGGTGCAGTGTGACTAGATGAGATGCTCTAAGGAAACATCCCGCTCTTACCCACTGACATCAATAACAGTGTGAATCCACTGTTCCTTGAAAACTCCAAGACAGGTAAAGAAAATTCAGATAAAGCTACAAACACTGGTTATTATGAAAAAATCAAAGCTGAATTTTAAACAAGCCTTTATATCAACTCCCTGGCTAGAATAATGGAGAAACTGGCAGCAATGGTCAGAGCAGCACAGCACTCAGACCATGGGTACACCACTTAAGTACACCGCCAGTATTTAACTAGGCTGATGTTTTTCAGTAATTCTGGAGTTGGGCTGTGGAAGGCTAGGACTTCAAACATATCTTTAACTTGTGTATTTGAATAGTTTAGCTACATTTGTGTTTTAAATAATGCTGCTACAGCAAAGATGAAAGAACTGCACTTTGCATTTCAAAATATGCTTCAAGGGACCGGATGGCTCAGAGGACTGGGAACAGGATCCGTGTCCTTTCACCCCTTCCCTGCCAATTCTAATTCAGGCAGGCCAGTAGTGGACAAAAAGTCACTCTGGATGTCACCCTGGCAGTATGAAGCACTTTGGGGTCTCAATCCTTGCTCTTAATGCAATGCGCTCCCATCATACCCCATTCCCTCCCGTGCCCATGGCCATTATATTCAGAGCAGCAACACAGAGGCCAAGAGGTGAATGAGCCCGAGAGTTAAATTACCTCTCAGCCACAGAGAGTAATTCTCCTAGACAAGAGGGAGTGCACTGATGCAGCAATAATACTGCAAATTCTCCCTGCACCTAGTTATCGTCCTGAAGGTAGATATTCCCTTGTTCTTCTGTTTACTGTAGGAGATGTGTCATTTGCCAACTCGAGGACACCAGCGACAGCTCAGTATGTTACTGAAAAGGAGACAGTGAAGGGCTTGAGTCTGACAAGAAGTGAAAGATGTAAAAACCCCACTTTTTATGTGATGGACAGAGCATTAGATGTGGGCAAGGCCCAGGCGAATGGAGGGGTTCATGGATGTAACTGGACCAGCCCTGCAGGCAGCTTCTGCAAGCCTGTGGTGCAGTCCTACTGCTTGTCCATGAAATGAGAGCCTGCCCTGAAAAACTGGGAACCATGCCTGGACCTGGGTGCTCTGAAAAATCAAATTTGCTTGTAAGAGAGCCAGAGGACTCTGCAGTAGCTGGGAAGAGGCTCCGAAACCAACAGCCACAATGCATCCTATTGTGTACAGCCTGAATAAAGTTGTGAGCATTATCCACGACTGCCAGCGTGCGATGGGGTGGTCAGGAGCCATCAGCAGCCAGTGCTGTCATCACTAGATTCACACCTACACAGATTAAGTAAAAAATAATTCAAAATGCTACAAGGTCATGAATTTGTAGAACAACCAACGTATTTTGATTTCAGTAGAATTTCTACAGCAAACTGTGTTTGACACAAGGGCCGTGTTTTGCAGAAAGCGTAGGTCAAAGTGCCTGTGGAGAGGAAAGCCCTGCAGTCCTGCACAGTGCTAGGACCCCTGGCTTGCATTACAGTATGTTTCTGGCATGGAAAGATCACCTGTACACTGGGCTGACTCTTCATGGGGTTGTTAAGACAGTTTTAGAAACAGATTGCGGCAGCTGTGGAAGACAAACTGGTTGCCTTACACCAGATGTTTTGCCCTGACAGCTCATGCACATACTAATAATGCTGTCCTCGTGCATGCTGAGGAGAAGGGATAACTTTGAGGGGGAACGGTCTGGAACAGCATGCTGGAATTTCTTCCGCCCATCAGCAAAGCCTCAGTGTTATTAGTAATTTTTATGCATTAGTGTTCTGGTATCTCTGTCCATACAAAATTAGACCCTGTGGAAGAGTAATTTTTTTGCCTGGCTTCCTAAGGAAATGAAGCTCATTGCTGTCGTGTTGCTTGTGCGTCCATGTGGGTCCTTCTTTATCCTTTCTGTAATAACTTCTAAGACCCTTGGCTGATTTCAACCAAGTTTGATCAATAACAGGCTCAAAAGTAATTAAGTTTCAACACTTCACATGAAAATAGACAGGCAAATAGAGAAGCCCAAATTATGGCCCTCACTGATAGAAAGGCTTTAGCTTGAGTTCACACCGGAGAGTCCACATCAACAGAAAGACCTTGCCAATGCCCAACACCAGAAGAAGCTTCAGTCAGACACCACGCCTTCTTAGAGAGCTGTCTGTCAGCCCCGAGACACAGTCCAAGCAAAGCAGACAGCGTCAGCTCCAGAGCTCGTGCTGCCCTGTTTGCTCCTGGGAACGCTCCTACTGAGGACAGTGGGGACACTTGTCAAGAGAGGGGAAATCACACCTACAGTTTTACCCACTCTAGTGGCTTTCTGACCCAAAACAGGGAGTCCAACCTCCATCCTTGCTGCAGCTCACCCCAATGCTGACTACATACTCCCCTTCCCCTTGTGCCACTTCTGGCATTCACAGGACGCAGTGCCGAGCCAATTCGATGCACTACATTGGCAGAAAAATAACCTAGCAAAGAAAGCAGGTAGCTTTTTGCCAAGTTAGTGAGTTGAACTGGCTCAGCACTGGAGCTACCGAGCATGAGGTGTGTGTTAGAAGGAAAGGGAAGAACTTGTGGTAGGGCAGGAGGCAGAGGGAGAGATGAGCTGGGGGAAGATGGAGCAGGATCTTGCTCTGTCAGAGCAAGCGAGTTGTTAGGTACATTCAGCCGAAGACTATCGACAGCTCTAATTGCGTGTGCTACGCTAATTACAGAAACACAAAATAACCAGCTGTGAATGAGACTGTTCCACACTGACTCCTTTGCATTTATTAGATTGTGCATGGAAATTAACAGGTTGGTTTTTAACAGCGTGGAGATCCAAGCCGTGACACCATGGGACAATAAGAGACACTGAGATGATGTCTTCTTGAAGGTGACTTCCTCTGAAGTAGTGACATTCAGGTAGCACAAGAGATGACATGATTTCTCTGATGCGTTTCTGGGACTTCGACTAAAACTGAATTAGTCTGTCTATATTTAACAGTTATACAGATTCAAGTATATCCCACGATGGTTAAACTATGCTTAGGGAGAACACAGCTATATAAAAGATCTCCTGGAGGGCTTACATAAAGAGTAGGAGAGAATAGAAGTAAGAGCCAAGGATGCTTCTTATGCTGATGCATCTAATATCTTGCAGTCCTTACACAAACCTGTGTTTAATGCCCTTTTACTGCCACTGAATATGCATGAATCTCCCAAAAATGTTTATGCTAGGACAAGCACTTATTGCTGAATCCTCAGAACTAAACACCTACTAAATAAAATCAAATCAGTCTTTCAGAGAGATTTCAGGTTAATGGTAAGCATTTTCTGGGAGCATTTTCCAATAAAGCAAACTGTTGTCATTAAAAAGAGACTTTTCAATCAAAATACACACCCACAAATTCTCCGTGACTTTATATATTTTCTAATGAAAAATGTCAGCTTTTGGAAACCAAGACTGTTCACTTTGCAGCTTTTATTAAAAACCACCAGAGAAAAACAATAAAGATGACTTCTCCATGTACAGAAAGGCCATTTGTCTACCTAGAACTTCTATTTAAACAAAACCTGATTATTCTAGCTTTTAATTTTAAGAACACATGTGTATAGATTTCATCTTAGTGTCACTATGGATACTCAGCTTATAATTCTGGCCCCTGAACTCGAAGGCTGTTCAGTGGAAGCGCAAACCAAATCCCTGCTTGTCTCAACCCAAACCCCACTGACCAAATCAAAGGCCGAGGCAGGACAGGGGTTGCCGAGTGGCCCAGCTGGGATTTGACACAGGGAGTTTGGTGGAGGTTGATGCGTGGCCCAACACCCTGCCAACCTCCCAAGCTCAGAACTGCTCCCACGTGCATTTCTAAGAGCTGATTTTGCCTTGTTTTTAAGCAGCTGTAGCTTCCATAGGGGAAAACACATCTTTGCAGAGAACCAGCTTAAGGACCGGAAAGTGGGGCAGGAAGGAAAATCAGGAGGAGAATTATCCTGGACAGACACAGTATTTGCCTAGAAAATATTGCTGAGATTAACTGAAAGTGCAGGTACGCTTACTTGATTTGACATAAATACAAGGGAAAAGGATATTTAAAAATGCAAGTGTTGTTCGCAGTCCTTGTAGCTCCTGCTGGTAGATCTGGTAAAATGGGTGAAAAGTTAAAAAAAAAAAAAAGAAAGAAAAGAAGAGAGAAATAAAAAAAAAACTTTAGTAAGTGTTACTATTTCTTTCTGTTGTGGTCAGATCAAGAAGTCAAACAAAGCCTTTCATACATCTGTTATAACCTAGTATTGCTTATCGAGGTTGAATTCCATTGTGTTTTTCAGGATTTAGACAAATCCATTCCAGCAGAGGATCTGTTCCCACTGAGGTCAATGACAAAACTTCAATGGCAAATCAGATGCCAGACCTGAATCAATACAGGAACCAAGCCCCATTTTCAGGTTATTAAGAGAGCTGTGAATTTTCCAGCATACAAATTTCCTGTAGGAACTTTTTTTCTTTCTGCATTTTTTAAAAAATTCTGATCAATTCCTCTTCCCCTTGAAAATTCAGATGCATTTAGTGAAGCGCTGTGCTGAAATGGAGCGTATTTATTGACAATGAAACGAGAGCAGTACACTTCCAAGCAATTTAAAAATAACTTCCTTCGATTAGTTTCAATGCAAGGATGATAGCACAGAGGATTATTTTTCTGTTGTAGTAAATTATTTATGTGAAAGTTGTTTTCCTTTTAACAAGTAAATCTTCCTAGACACAATTGCATTAGGTCTCTTGAATTTCATAATGGGGTTATCAATGAATGCACACAGAGTTTCAAGGTAAGCCTCAAGTGCAGCTATGCTCACGTGGCGTAGAAAATCGACCACCGTATTTCCATGGACACAAGTGCTCTTCCACATCCCTTCCCCAGTGGGGGAGAGAAAATCAGAGGCTGCTACTGCAGGGTTGTTGGTTTTTTTTTTTCCTGTTTATGACTTGCCCTTTGTGGGAAATAACATTGGATTAAGCAGTGGCAACACGTTACAGCTCTTGCGGTGAGAACAGCACACGAGCCTCGACTGGAGTTCTGTTGCGAGCTGCACCACGCCATGAGCCCTTTGCCAGGAGACTGTCCCCATACAACTCTGCGTCACCGCACACCTGGAGACTCCGCCAGGACACGACGGGAGGGGACACAAGGACAAAGAGGGAGACGAGTGGTCAAACAGCAGGCAGAACCCCCTCTCCTGAGTCCCACACCAAACCCCTACCTACAGGCATCCCAGTCCCTCAGGAGATGTCTGTCAGCCTCTGCATCAGATATCAGTATCTATGTCCCTGTTTCAGCACTACTGTTTTTTCTGTACACCAGCGGTTTTAATATTCTTCTTATTGCCACATGAAAAAACTTTTGCCTTCCTTCTGCTGTTCCTTTCATCTTGCTATGGACAAATTGATAATACAGCGGTAACAGCCCCTCACTGGATTTTGGGTTCAGTCCTCTGTAGGTTGTTATGTAGCAGAATATGAGACTGGAAGCAGCAGGATCCTCTGCAGGCCAATTTTTCAGATGATGCAAAGTCAGGCACAGTTTATTTTCATATCTTCCCCTGACATCTTTACATGCATGTGGGCTCTCTATGCAGTGCCAGGGATTAACTGAAACCTGTCCAGTTTATATGGCACTTGTATAAGTCCTGCTTCTTGCTACACACAGTAATGTGGCTTCACAAGCAAACAGGTATTAGACACAGTAAGCAAGACATTTATCTAAAGCTGAATGCAGGTAGCCCATTAAAGGGTACGGGGGGGAAGAGTGAAGCCCAGACTGGCTACAGGAAAGAATGGGAGGATGTGTTTTGACCGCGTTTGCTTTAAGAATCAGCTATCACAAAAAATCAGGCTTCTTGATAAGGGAGAGCACTTTCAGACACGTGACCAGTATATATAATGCTGCTCCTCAGAGATGAGAACAGGATGAAAAAGGCCAGCAAAACACGGGAGTCTGCTCTGAGGACCAGTTTGCCCTCAAAGACAGCCCAACAGTACACGCAACTAAGGATCATGAGCAAAGGGAAGGAGCTGAGGTCAGCAGTGTCGGGGGAGACCCTCAGCAGGGACCCCCAGCTCCTGTGGCTGAGCGATGCCCAGGTGGGAAAACATACGGCAGCCAGGACCTGCTCTGACTTTCAGATGAACTTTGTGGACACACTGGCTTGTTTTGGTCACTGTTTTCCAACATGTCAACCAGATGTCTTGGTGTCTACTGTGGCACAATAACCTCTTCTTTCTCTTCCCTAACATTGTCTACCTACCAGTGGGGCTTCAACGTGGTTGGAGAGACACTGGTTCTGCCATTTCTCAGTAAGCAGCTGACCTCGTTTGAGGTAGGGACGTGAGGAAACCCTCGGTGGACCCTCAGGCTGTGCTCATGGTGATAGCCCAAATAGTGTCAGGCCCCATTCACCGGCATGGTCCATGAAACTCCCTTTCCCCCAGAGCCACCTGGCAAGGAGCAAGTGGAGGAAGCTGCCAGGCGTGCCGCTGCCGGCATGGCTGTGTGAGTAACCGCATCTGAAAGCATGACACCTTACGTGCCAAATGCTACCGCTTTGGTAAAAGCAGCTTAGCTGTTTTCCGTTCGGAAAATACCTGAGCCCGTTTGCTGTACGGTAGTCTTGGATCTTGCCCTTGTCCTGACTGTGAACAACCATATCTTTTGCCGACCAAGAAAAGCATAGCCCAGCTCTTTTTCTATAGCACTGCTTATAGCTTCCTAAAGTAGGAGGGGAGCGCTGTGTACCTAGTTTACAAGTATAGGAAGGACTACATCAATTAGCTGAATAAGCAGGTATTTATTTCACTTTTGCAGCGTCAATGAACTGAGAAGACAGCCTGAAGCGAGTGCTCTCACCGTTTGCAAAACGTTCTGTATTTTCTATCCTAAGGTACTCAGTTCAGAAATATTTGAAAGAGCACCATATTTTCTAGGAGAGAATATCTTTAACATCAAAAGAGATTTAATGATCACCCATAAATAGCAAGTTAATAAGAATTAAGCCAGACATCAGACAATGTTTATCTACAAACGATGCCCTCTCCACAGGGCTCGTGAGGAAGAGGAGTGTTTCAGTGGCAGGCAGAGCTCCTCTCGCTCACCTTCCCGCTGACATTGCCGTGCGGTGATGCTCAGGATGCCGCTCCAGCAGCGCGGGGAGCAGCACCTGGCCCCCGGCGGGGCTGTGTCGCAGTGCCGCCGACCTCTGGCTCTGCCGCGCCGAAAGCTGTGATTCTGAGTGAATTTCCAGATCCGAGCTTTTCTCAAGAACTGGGGTGTTCGGTGAACTCTCTAAACTGCCAACACAATATATATGTCTATCAAAAATATTGGCTTGATAAAAGTAGACGGTGATATACACTGCCCACAAGAGCTTCTCCTGATTTGCCCTTGAGGATTTAAACTTTCACTCTTGCAAGCGTAACTCTTCTGGAGGCAATCACAGTTTGCATTTTTAAACTTTGAATGGAGTACTTTGAGACTTCTTTCCTTTTTCTGTTCAAATACAAGCCAGAAAATACATTCAGTACATTTATTTACACTAGTTTAATCTCTTATGCAGCTATGTCTACCTTCCATTTTTTTGATCTTCTGAAAGCTTATCCTCATTTCCAACTTTGTTTCAAAGCTGATTACAAAAGAAAAAAATAATAAATTAAGCAAACTAAAAGGAAAACAGAATTAAATAAAACAAATGGCAGAAAGCAGATTAACATATTATACATGTTCTATTGTGGTTTTATAATAAAAATGTTAACGCAATTAAACAAATTACTTTCTGCCATTCATAGTGGTTCTTGTAATGAGATGATGTGTTAGGGCAAGAGAGAAGTTCTGAAATTTGGCTTTTTAATTACCTAAGCACAAAGTTTAGGAGCTTCAGAAGAACAAATGAGATCCTTGTAGTTTCTGGATTGTGTAAGTCATGACTTGGAGAAATGTTCTGTTTTCTTTCCTGAAGAAAAACAACAAATAATTGTTAATATATCACAGAACACCAAGAATTAGTGAAGTGTGTTGTACAAATAGTTGCTGCTCTTTCTATGCTATTTTTTCAGCAGCATCTGCCAAACAGTCTGCACTTTTGATGGAACTGATCTAAATTACAGATGGGCCAAAACTGCTTTTCAGGGTCAAATTTGACCCGATTTTAAAAGGCTTCTTATTGATTGAAAGTGGATCTGAAATCAGGCAGAGCTAGACGAGGCCCAGTTATCAGCAGATCCCATTATGCCGAGCGGAGGGAGTTACAGCCGGAGCTCTGCGTGGCCCCTGCAAGTTAAGCATATGCTTTAGTGCTTTGTAGGACTCGTGCCAGAGATCTCCATCCTTTACAAGATGGAGTTACCAAGCTGATGGACATACTCCAAAACAGGGCTCCGTAGCAGAAAAAGCAGCAGATGAAAAACCTTAACTGAAGGCTTCTTTTCTCCTGAATGGCCAAGAACAGAGGGGTCCTCTCAAAAGCACCCATGATTAAGATAAAGGGGATTACAGCACTGTCACTCAGAGCAGCCACATGCAGTGCATCCTTTCTAACCTAAGAGAAAAGAGATTTGAAATGCTGATAGACCTTACTAATAGATACAGCCTGCAAATAGACTGTTGCAGGAAAAAAAGCTTCTCTTACAACAGCCATGGCTGCTATACCTTACAAGCTAAGAATGTGTAAAGGTAGCCAAATCTTTCCGAGGAGAAAAAAATTGGATATGAACAAGCAAGCAACCATAGATTGTTTCAAAAATAGGAGTGCTGGATGCACGAGAGCTCGGGGGTGATGAAGAGGACACATACAGACAATGCCAGCTCAGCCTTAGAAATCCTTGTAACAGATTCTGATTTGCTCATCTCTCCCGCTTTCATTTTTCTCCTGTCTTGGGTGAAGGGTTTGTGTTTAATAACATCATTTGCATCAGTGTGTCCCAACTGACCAAGGTACTAGGGCTGGGAGAGATTAGCATGGTAATCTCATTCTGATGGATAAAATTAGCAAAGATATTCCCCTGAATGGAGAGCTGCCATTGGCGAGCTGCCGTGCTTAGAATCAATTACTAAATTACTTTGAGCTCTAAGTCGACAGTAACAGAAAAAAATTGGCATCGACCGAAGTGAAATAAGATAAAAAATATGCGATCATTAAATCTCTCGCTACTATTCGCGAATGTGACTCACAAGAACTGCACAAAAAATAAGGCAGAATTTAATTTTTAACAGTGGTCCCTGTCATCGTTTCAACCAGAGCTGCTCAGTACATGGAAGCGCAGCTCAACCTTGCTATCCGGCTGCTCGGAGGCAGAGCTGGGCTGCTCGCAGCTCCCACCCTGTGCTGAGCAGGGCTCATCATGGGGACCGAAAGCCAGAAGACTGGCTTCCCTATGTGCAAGCGGAGCAGGATAGAGAAAGGCTTTGCCAAGGCATAAAGCCTTCCTTCATGCTGTAATTATCTGCTCTCTGTGTAAGCGTATCATATGCACTTACTGCTTTGCAAGCGTAGAGAAGGGTAGGTCCCTGCCCCAGAGAAGGCACAATCTGGAGGCTTTTCTGTGCGTACGCACACGTTGTACACAACTCACAGTAGTGAGCAAAGCCCCGTGTGTTCACCTTGCTTGCTCTGGCACACCAAAAAAAAAAAAAAAGAAAAAAGAAAAAATTCTATTATTACTGCAAAAGGTAGTAAGAGCAACATCATGCTATTTATAGCATAGTCAGGGGTTTGCCCAGGCTTAAACATGGCTAAAATCTCTGAACTTCACTGTACACAGACCTTCATATTTGACATGCTGGGCAAGGCAGAAGTGCTCTGCAGTGATGGAGATGGTCAGAAGGACCAGCATTTGCATTATTATGGCGGAGCTTTTAGAAGTATCTACAAACTTCAGACTGCTGGTTTTTGACTGCCCCAGTTGAGAGCAATGGCACACAGGTCTGGCTTTCAGAAAATGCCAGACTTTTGAAGCTTCTCCAGTTGAACACATACACCTCTTAGATCACTAGCTGGTTCTACAGACCTTCTAGACTAAAGTCACAGAATCTGTAAATAAATACTCAGTTCATCTTTTCTGGAACAGAGAAAATGTGAAAGAGAAAAACAAAATGAAACATTACCATGTTACCCAGAATGCAGGACATGGGACATCCTAGCTTCAAATATTACCCACTACCTTAGCTACAGTTATGAAAAAAATGGGCTTCAGAATGAAAAATATCCAACTAACAGACAATCAGTAGGATAGCAGGGATGTAGAAAAAAGAAACGTGAAAGAACCTTTTATCAGCTTTAAACACCGGGAATCACAGTAGCATAAGTAATTGATAATATTATTAGCACAGTATACATATCAGCTGTCGGGATATTATGAGGACTGAATCCAATCTCTGTTGAGGGAGTCAGGGTCAACATCATTAACTATAGATCCTGTCCTGGTTTACATATAGAGCCCTCAGGCCAAGTGTCTGCCAGATACATCTCTATAGATGTGCATAGCTATAGGACATACAGGGGGCTAATCACACACATCAGTAATAGACAACAAGCTTTTGTTTATCTGAAGGTTTACTGGAATTAACTGATTAGTGTCAACTTGACACAATAACTTTTGTCTACAATGTAGTAGATCATTTTGATGTTTTTATTGATGGACTGTTGTCTAATGTAAATTGTAAGGATAGTTGAATGAAGTAGAAATCATTTTAGTTAAGCAGAAATTGAAAAAGCCACTAGCAAACATATCTTTAAAATGTCACATTCTGCAGCCTTCCAGATGCCATGATAATGATAACAATGATGGCAACAACAGTAAGTAAGGAGAATTTAAAATGGAAATATACACCACCTATTGACAATTTTATCCCTTACATAAATCCTCAGATGATATCCTGATGTTAAAACTAACATAAGATAAACTTGACATAACTCTTTCTGAAAATAAAATTAGTCTAGTAAAAGAAGTAAAATGAAGTAAAATACATTTATTTACCTAAAACCCATAGTGGCCCAATTTAGAATAAAAGTATGAAAAATATTTAGGAAAAAAATGCCTGTTGGGGTAAATTAATTCTTGCATAGATTCATAACATTGTTTTCTGTTTCTTGTTAGACATAGTTACTGTCTTCCATACTTAATATGGAACACACTGTTGGCTTTCATCTGGTGGGTGTCAAATAGCTTTTATGAACTAGACCAGGCTTCACAGCATGGTTAGGAGTTCATGGTTTAAAACTACACACGATCTTATTCATCTTCTAACATAAATAACAATAGACTCCTTTTCTGGCTCAGCTATTAGATTATTTAGTGCAACTGTTGGACAATCTCCTTTGAAAGTAAGCTCAGGGAATACAGTGATTATGTCGTGAATGCTTCAAATAACAGAAGGATGCTATATGGTCTGCTGTATTTATATGCTGCTATAAATAACAGAAAACTAATTCACGTTCTTTTATAACTTCAAAATCACCTTCCTTTCCTTTCCAGGCACAAACTATTCTCCCCACAATAGCAAGTCAAAACAATTAGGCTAAGACAAGGGGGATACTGTGTGTCACAAAATGAAGTAATTAAATTTAGGCAGTATTATCAATGATGCCCAGTTCCAACTGTTGAAGCTGCAGTTAGTAACCCCAGTCTGTCCCTCTATCAAAAAGCTATTTATTCTTCATTACTGGCTATCCCTAGGTTATAGGGATTCATTGTCATTGTAGCAACTTATACGAGGAACAGTTAGTGCAGTGATATTATGGAAATAGCCATTTCACAGCTCATGGGCAAAGTAGTATTGAGTCACAGCTTTCCAGCAGTTGTCAGCAATGGTGAAATCTTGTCTGTATTATCACCCTTGAGGATTCATTACGTTTGTTTGCTTATAGCAATGTAATAGAGAGGGGAATCATGTCACCAGAGATAAGAACCCCGTTTTAGAGATCCAGTCCATGCCATTCCTATAGAAGTCTATATACAAGGTCTGCAAAACTGGGGACAAAGAGTGCTGTCCCTTGGGGACACAAATTGCCCAGTTTAGATAAGAAATAGCGAGACCAATATGGTTCCACTTTGGCCATAGACACAAGTGTAGTTATGGCTCCCTCTTGATCTGTCTCAGAACTAATCCTGCTTCCTAACTGGAGCAGGGCAGCATATGTCTGAGAGAATGTACCTTCCAGTACTGAGATTTCAAAAGGTTTTATCTCACATGCCTTTAAATCTGAGGATGTGCAAAGTCACAAGAGCTTATTACATAGAATGCAACAAAAGTAGATGGATGATTAGATAGGTTGTGTCATTTTTGGAGAAACACAAATGAAATTAAAACAGTTTGTTTTGTGTGATTTCCTACCTAAGAGTACATCGATGCATCCAAGAAATCACAGCCCTTCTCCAGCAGCATCTGACTTAACAGTTTTCTGGAGATCTTTGCTTCTCCATTCAAAAATGCACAGGTTTGTTAAGCCCTGAGATTTGGTCAGAGCTTGGTGGTACTCTACATATTCAAATCTATGTTTGTTTGAACCTGGCAATACACATTTTCAGCCCAGATTTCTCCCTAGTTACTAGAAAAAATAGCTTGAAATGGAGTTTATTTTAAGGATAGGAAAAAAGGTCTCAGTTTTGGAAAGCAAAATGTTTCGTGTGGTTAACTCTTCAACAGCTAACCAAGTCATTTGACTTGCAGGCAAACAAAACAAGTAATTTTAACCCTGCTTTAAAAAGTAGCTCCTGGGCAAAGGTGCATAACCTTTCTTAAATATTTTGGTTCATTTTAAACAGGATGTTAAAATATCTAGCTATTGATTTTCTGTGGCCCTTATGTGTAGTTATTTGCATTATAAAAGTTCCATTATTATAACATTAAGTCAGAAGCAGCTGATAAGATGTAAACAGAATACAGTGCAATCTATTCTTATGGAGTACCTTTTATAGAAACCATAAAAGAACCTTTTACATGTAGCTATACACTTTCAAACATGATTCTCAATTGTGCCTGGCAGCACACAGTTAAGCAGAAGTACGAAAAGAAAGAAAAAGACCATGTGTGGTCTATACAATGCCCAGGTACAACACACTACAGTAGTCAGAATGGCAGAGACTGACAGCACTTTTCTCAACAGTGCCTCGGAAAGATGGGTTTGGACTAAATCACTTTTTGTGTGAGGCTCTGATTCCTCCCTGACAGTCCTCAAAGAACACGGAGGAAGGAGATATTGTGAGTATAAGTGACAATCCAGAGAGATGCTAGAGATCTCTAGAATATGCAGATGATGCTCTGTCAATGCAGGAATGTGCCTTAAATGTACAACTGAGACAGATATCACATGTATACCTAAAATGCATTTATCAAATTGTAGCTATTTCTATAGTGGAAAGGAGAAATCGGTTTAGAGTTCATGCCATGAGACGTATGGACATCGTCACCATGAACTTCAGCACAACATCCCATTTCTACAGCAAATATCCCAGCTTCTTCAGCATCTACAAGGAGGAGGTAGCATTTGGGTTTTAAGCTCTCATATGAGAGAGAATTTGTTTTTCCACAAATGCTTCCTCCTGAGACCAATTTTGAATATGGTGTGGCCTCAACAGGTATCACAAGGTCTTCCATAGGTTTTCATCCCTTTAGCAACTTGTTCTTTGTTCCGTCCTCTGCTGCTTGTTGTTTCTTTCTCTCTGCATACATGTTTTCCAGGAGATGTTTGAGCACACAGCTCTCTCCTGCATACATTTCTTCTGTCTTAACTTTTTCTCCAGAATGACTTCTGCCAGCTCTTTTCCCATTTCACCAACAGCGTAGTTCTCAACAGCTAAAGGGTGTGTATTCTTACTGTTGAGTACCTTGGGTCCAAATACCACCTAGGAGTCTTCTTGTACCTTCTTCTGTCATCCTGCTAGAGCGCTGAAAAAAGACGAGATATGTCATAGTGGAAGATATTTCTTCCTATTTGTCACTGGGCTCACTGTGTAGAAGCAATACAAGGTAACTTTGTGCCCAGTATAAACATCCCTAGTGCAAAAGTTCAGCACACTGAATAATATGAAATACATAGGTAATATCTCATTCAAATATGAAGCAGTTATCCTGATGGCAAAATATTCTGTAATCAGTAAGACCAAAGGATAACTCTAAGTCAAAATATTTTATAACACATTGCCCCACAATTCTGTATTCAATAGCAATCTTAAATTAGAATAACAAATAAGAAGAGAAGCATCAAAATTGCAAGTAATTAGGAGTTTAAAAAACTACTTTATCATTATGATTAAATGATTTTTTGGGTTGGCATAAATAGAGAAGTAATCCTGAGAGATATGTTTTGCATCTCAATGTAATATAAAGGCTGCATATTATATAAAATGAGGAGGAACAAAAAATTTTGCTCATCCCTGGATTATAATTGCTTTATCTTGCCAAAATTTCTCACTGGGTCAAATACAAAGACTTTCATTCAGTAGTTAACAAGGCTTTCTTCAAGCACATTCCTCTTGGCCTCATCATTTTCTCTACAATTTTCACAGTCTTACAGGCAAATCACAGCTGCCCAATAGCACAATTCAGCTGTCATGATACACTATTAGATATACATTATATGCCTTTGTAGGTATGGGGGGGGATGTGCATATGGTATAATGACGTGCAAAATGCAGAATATATATTATTTAAAATATAAGATGAAAATGCTATTTCAATCACTGCTAATTTGCATTTCATATTCCCAAAACATCGTAATACTATTATAAGGTATTGATCCAAGCATGACCATTTGATTTCACGTCAATACTAATATGACTTTTCAGTGATCTGTTGACATGTGGGATTTTCTGAGTGAAATACATACATACCAATATCCAACCATTTTCACTAGTAAAACTGGATTCAACTGTTGTGTATAAAAAGCTGTTGGCAAAAATGTAGATCACCCTGTCCCAAAAGTTGAACTTAGATTTTACTGGTAGACTTAGATTTTTATTCTTACTGCTTTCCCAAAACTCTTTCTTTTACCTCTTTCATATAGTGGTGTCTTTCTGATACTGTTTGTTGTCTGGAGCCATGTTCAGTATCCTAAGCATAAAGCATGGGTAGCAGAAGAGGTTATGCCATTTAGGAGCAAAAGTCCCTTAAAATCTCATTCCTGTCCTCATTGTGGTTGTTCAGGACCTGACATAAAGAATTCTGGAATAACAGCCTTCTACCGAGACTGAATTATGTAAATAATATAGTTTATTACAAAACAGTTCTTGCTTTGATGATTTTGCATACAGATGCCAAAATCATAGGGGTGCCACACCCCCGTTTCTTCTCTCCCACTAGATAGGCATACAGAATGATACTCAAATAGCCTGTCATCTTCTCAACACTGCTGATGTACTTACTTCTTCCTACTAAATCCCTCTTTTCAACATCACCCAAAAGTTTCAGCCGGCACCATTATGTTGATTTTTCCTGGTGGTTACCAATTTGAAATCTACCGCAGTGGTCAGGGATAATTACCCACTTTTGCTGCAGATATCCAGACGGCCATCCCCTTCCCCATCTGTACACACACACATGTACATATTGGAGCCAACACAGGTTCTGCTAAAGACAACAGCGACATCGCCATTGATTTACTTGGAGCAGACTTGGATCTTACTGGCATGGAAAGCCTGAGGGGGAGGATGTAGCCTGTCTGGGAAGAGTGCTACGTGCTGATGATACTCAGTTATTTCAGTGTCACTGAAATCAGCACATAGAACACAATTGCTTTTCTGACTATCTATGGGGCCTGAGCAAAAACTAGCCAAAAGTGGATTTGTCACAGATTCATCCCAAAATGAGCTATCCCAGTTTCCTCACAGAAGCCAAGGGACCCAAGGAACAGCCAGAGATTGTCACTTGCCTCAGGTGAGATATGCTTCTTTCCCATCATCTGCCAAGACCTGAAAATGTTTCACAACCTCAAAGTCCAGCTAGAGCCATCACTGCTTCTGGATCATGGGGTCAATGCCAGAGGCTCTTCCATCTTTCGTTATGTATGACAGAGCTGTGACTCTTCTTTCCCACACCAAGTTACAGTTCACGTTGAAGACTACCAAGATGCTGAAGTAATGGTGGAGGAATCCAGTCCCTGTGTGGGACACGTCAATATGGTCACAACATTCACTTTCAGTTCCAGGCACCATTTCCCTTTACGCTTTCAGATGGAGTCCATGTTGCAGCAAAATAAATCCCTGAGAACTTCAGGCTCATTGGGCTTCAGAACTTCCTTCCAGCCCCAGTGGCCTTCTAAACCAAACCTGCTAAATTGGAAGTAATAAAAGCAAGAGTAAATGCGATGAGTTTTCATTACATAGGAACAGCATCCCCCCCTACACACCCAGCCACAACACAATTACTAGGTAAAAACTTCATGGGGACTCCAGAGCCTACTCAGCAGGGGACAAACTCTAATGGCTGATCCAAAGTAATTTAAATTACATTGTGAGTTAGTTAGAGCCCTATCATCTCCTGTTTGGTTCTCTGGATAGACTGTGTATAAACACAATGCTTATTAGTGTATGTCCTACCATCTACTTACTTTCACACATCACTTTCTCTACTTTTGAAGATATCAGCATATTTCAGTATACAATTACAGAATCTGAAAACTCAATTAATGTGCTATTTACATGAGTATTAGCTAGAACAATGTCTATAAATGCATCAGAAAAAAAATCTTCTTACAGATTGCAAATAAACTTTTAAGAACTGACCCAGTGCCAATCCTTTCAGCACCTGTCTGGATATAGGCAATTATTTCAGTTAATGGCACAGCACAAGGTCCCAGAGTACACACACAAACCCACATTTTCCAAGAGAGATTCAAGCAGGGATTACATAAAAGGTTTCAGTAAAAACTGCAGTCTTGTTCTCGTCTGAAGCTATTACCCGTTCATATTCTCTATGAATGTAAACAGATAATTTACCCTTAATTTAAGGCCCCCTCACATCAAACTAATCAGCTTAAGGAAGATATGTGATCAGCATAAAAAAAAATGTATTTTACATCTTACATCTGCTTTTCATACAAGTTCAGCTCTGCCTCCTGTTGTCTCCAACAAATGGAAACTTCTATACTGCCTTCCCTCTTCAGCCAACACTTGCCAGGTATTTTCACTCACCTTTTCTGAAATCCTAATAGAGGGAGTCTGGGTTTGACCACTGAAGTCTGAATGTCCCACCAACACCCTTCCTGCACTCCCTTAGCAAAAGATGGACCTTATATAACTTGAGTTTCAATGAAAGAGCCTGTGAACTCATTTTGACTGCAATAAAATGAAAAGACCGTTGATTAACAGGAAGGCATCGGTGTACTTTCCAGGTTAGCACTTGGGGCTGACTAGTAGTAATTTGATTGATTGATTGATTGATTGATTTGAATAATTTTTACTGGGAGGCTAAAAAAGACCAGCTGCCAGTATTATGCTGCTTTTGCATATGGGCCCAGGACCATCCGTCAGGAATCATTTGCAAATTGGAGTGCTACTTAAAAAAAAGCAGAGCAAACGCAGCCAAGTTTTGGTAAGTTGCCTTATAGAAATAATATAGCTGATAGAATCCAAACAAGCAGAGGAGCCACAGAGCACTGTAACCAGGGCTGGATCCACGGTGATGACACCCCAGCCAAGAGCAGTGATCTGGCTGTGGCCCCAGTAACAACAGCTGATACCTAGTACCCCCTAGTACCCAGGGGCTGTTAGTAGCAATGGAGCTCTGACTTTTAACCTGAGCAAACTCTGTATTTGAATCACTAAGGAAAAGGTCCCAGCCCATTTGACTAGGTGTTTCTTGCTCATCCTTTACAACTAATTACCATTAGTCTCTAAGGCATGCAGCATTGCTCCAACCTGTTGCTCCTGACAGCCCAACAGGGCACATTACAGTTTTATGGGAGAGCTGCTGTATACCTCAGCAGAGCCAATACAGAGAACTTTGATTAAGCAGCTTAACACTATTTCCTTCTGCTAACCCATTCCCTTGTGCGGGAGCTGGAAGTACCTTGCCTGAAGGCACAGCACATCCTTACAGGCAGGAATTCAGGATTCTCAAACCCTGCCTCCCTCACTAGCTACTTATTCTGAGAAAAGAGGCCTTTTTAACTTTTCTGTGACCTCTTGACTTAGACATCGTTATCGTTCACTGTGGGAAGAGCATACCTTTCCATCCTCCTTACTGTCTCTTTCAACCTCATTGGATTCATTGACACAAACAGGCATAGAAACACAAAATTGCCGTAATTGGGTCAGGCCATAGGTCTGATAGTGGCCAGTCATGATCGCTTAGAGAAAGAACAGAAGCAGGGCACAAACAGAAGGACCCTTCCCTTGGCAAATCTCCTCTTCTACCAGCAGTTTCAAGGCCATCAGAGAGCTGGAGTTTGTAGCCAGAGCATCACCTTATGATGCAAATACCAGAATACCAAATAACGGCAAAGACCAAAGCCCTGATTTTTTTTGAACTCATAAGCATGCTTTTCATTAAACAACACAAATATGCATCTGCAATTGTATATGACATAGATCCTTATGTATGAGTCTTCAATGTGCTTTGCTGTGCGTCTGTACTTGCAAGAAGATAGATGGACTGGCACTTTTTGGCCATAATAAGCACATAAAGTACATTTTTTTCTATCAACGGGACTTCCTTAATTCTCTTTTAAGCTATTTTCACTGCACTCTCTCTCCCCCCATCCTACTCTGTGCACTTTATGAGGGGCCTCTCAATTTCTGTGATCCAATCTGCTGGTTCCTCAGCCCCATTACTAACAAAGGCGTCACACTCACACTCCATACCTTTGTAACTAGGTTAAGGATCAGCTTGCACAGGCAAGCTGCAGTCCCGCAGGCTATTCAACACTAAGGCCCTAATCTACACTCTGCTGAAATCATAGTCTTTAAAAGGTTCAGTAGGTTTTGACCAACTTCATCAAGCTTAGAGGCAAGGCCCTATAAGAGGCATTACTAAATCTGCCCCAGTTCACAGCACATTACACTCTGTAACTTGCTATTTTTGCAATGCAGCACATTTTTTTTACAATTTGAAATGCAATTCAGTCCTACTATTTCTGCTGTGTACTGCTCTGCAAAGGCCATCAAGTATCCCAAGATCTAAAAGTGCTAGGGCTTAAAAAAAAAAGGCCTGATATTCAATGATATTCAATATTGATATTTATATAAATGGCAAAAGCATCGCTTACAAAAAGAAGGTAAAGACTATACCATTTGAAATGTGTGGGGCGTTTTTTTTGTTGCTAAGTCATGTAGGTTGATGCAGGTAAAGATTCTGCTGGGTGCAACTGAATGGACAAGCACAGCTTTGCTACATGTTTCTGCTTTACCAAACATGCCCAAACTTAAACCTGTGGTCTATTTATTTATTTATTTATTATTAATGGGACCAAAATAGGACAGTTCATAAGGCGAGCAACAGCCAGGCCTCCTAACTTTTGGGTTTACGAACCTCCCCATATTTATTCTATTAGGGAACAAAGAAAAGAAGTGTCCAGATCTGGGCCTCTCTGGCTAGCCGGTGCCAGGAGCATGCTTAGGAGCTGCGGGAAGGCATCTCTGCCGGTGCCCGAGTCACAGCGGTGCCCTGCTGACGGCTCTCCTTTGCTCGTAATGACGGAAAGCTTTGACCCGGCCACATCTCTGCTTCTGGAGGGAAAAGCAAAGCCTTCTCTTACGGCTATTTCATCTCCCAGGACCCTTGTGCTGCCCCGGCTGTGCTAGCAGCTGTCCCACGAGCATTTCTGCCTTTCACATCCTCTTTCCCTGCTTACACAGTCTACAGCTAGTATTTTCCTTCTCTCTCTCTCTCTTTTTTTTTTTTTAATCGCAGAAAGGCCTCCCCGCCTAATCTAATTCCCGCTCCTTTGTCACAAGCAGATGTCACTTTTACATCTGTGCGTCTGCTCAAGCGCCCCGTCTCCTCCAGCCCAGCAGATGTTGCCGCCGCCGAGGCAGCAGCAGCGGCTGGGGGGGGGGAAGCAAAGCGCAGATCCCTCTGCTGGCGGCCGCCTGAACGCCACGGCCGCCCCGGGAAAGGGACGGAGGAAAACAGCGGCATCATCATCATTACTATTATTATTACTATTATTATTATTATTATCATCATCATAATCATCATCACCATCGTCATGGTCGTCGTGGTCGTCGTTGTTGTTGTTGTTGCTATTAATGTTGTTATTGTTATTCTTCTTCTTGCCAATCCCCTCCCATCCCAAGTGATCCCGCAGCAGCAGAGCGGCCCAGAGCGCACCGGGCCGCCCGGCACCCCGGGCTAAGAGGCGCGGAGGCAGCGCCGGGCCCCGCTTGTTTGCGCGCAGGGCCGCGGAGCCCAGCCCGCGCAGCCACTGGGAGCGGGGCAGCAGAAAGAACAACAAAAAAGGGGGATTCCCCCCCTCCCCACACACACATTTTGGCCGGGGGACAGCCGACACTGTCACCGGGTCCCTTCGCACCGGTGCGGCTCCGCGGGCGGGGAAGGGCCGGGCTCCGCGGCCGCGCTGATCTGCGCGCCCCGTCCTGCCCGGCGCCCGCCCGGCGCGGAACCGGCCGCGGCGCGGTGGGACGGATGCGCTGGCGGCCCCCTCGGAATAAAGCGACGCGAAAGAAAGCCTCGCCGGTATTTAGTATTTTACTCGGGCGGGTGGGACCGCGGGTAGCCCGCGGAACGGCGGCGGGGCCGGAGCGGGGCCGGAGGGGCCCGGGAGGCTCTTTCCCATGGCCGGCGGCGGCCGCACAAAGGCGCGCTGTTCCCTGTTTTGTTTCCCGGCCTCCGAGCATTCCTCCGGCAGCCCCGGGGGGAGCGGACCGGGCCCCTCTCGACGGCGAACGAGAGGAAAGAAAAGTGGCTTTTACGCGCCCGGCGTGGTTTTCTCCGGCCCCGCCGCTCCGCCCGCCGCCGCGCACCCCGCGCATCCTCCGCGCCCCGCGCTGCCCGGCTGGGCCGGAGTTTGCGACCGAGACAAAAGGGCTCTTTCGGAAGGGGGGAAGGAAAAAAAAAAAAAGAGGGGGGTGAAGCAACCGGGAGGCTCTAATTCTATTTGTGTCGCCTGGAAATCAGAAGGGGTTTTTCCACACTTCGCCTTGATTCGATTATTCCTTGGAGATGGTTTCTCTGCCCCCAGCCAGACGCGTGGGGGAAGGCCGCCGAGGCAGTTGGCCTATAGTGGCAATAATCAAATTACCCATTTGCTACAACTTTTTCGGCAGAGCCGCTCGCGTGTAGAAAGAACAACTGGAGCCCAAACCCCGCGGAGGGGGAGCCGGGGAGCCGGCGAACCCACCCCCCGCCCCCCTCCCGCGGCAAAACCGACCCCCGCGGGCAGTGCGGAGCCGAGCACGCCGGGGACAGCGGGGCACTCGGGGTGGGAGGCGGCGGAGGCCCGGGGGCAGGTGCCGAGGTGGGCACTGCCGGTGCCGAGC